>NC_092311.1:44965636-45268666 GCF_036785885.1 Coffea arabica
TCCAAGATTACTGCACGATAATTTTAAGCAGATAGAAGCCCAACTAAAGGCTCACAGGACATAAAATGTAAATGATAAATTAAATTTTCAAGAACAAGGACATACTTGTGAAATTGGCAGGATCATATCTTTGGAGCTGTCAAAGCCATGAATGAGAATGATCTTGTACTTAGCTTGTTCCTTGCTAACACCAGCCTCTTTGTAGGCCAAATATCTCCCATCACTGAGTTTGACTCTAGGTGAAGTCACTGGAGGGCCATCAGGGGAACCACATATTTTTGGAGGAGCAGGCTTCATTGAAAGATAAGCCCAGACCAGAAAACCCCCTACTATTCCCACTGCTATTTGTGCAAACATTGCTGGAGACAGAAATGAAAATGTGAAAGTCAGCATATTGCCGCTGGTTTAAATATCAATTATAGACCGGGCAAAGAGGCATGAATCATAAACCAAGTCTTACAAGAGAAAATGTCAAGCAGGGATGGATCAGTAAGAGAATACTTAGCAATAAGCACCCAACTAGACACGTTGAAGGATTCTAACAGTAAAGTTTATTTGCTTATACACAAGTTGCAAGATTCTTACTGCTCATTTAAATGTAATTGCTGATCCAAAATCTAGAAAGTCTTACTAGTTCTAGTTGTGCAATAATAAGGATCTAAGCTAATTTTGATCAATATAAACTTAACAGGTACCACATATTGACCGATTTTGGGCTCAAGTAATGATAGATTTCTCATTGATGCAGCATGATAGTTGATAGAACAAGAAAATGCTTCTGAATAGGGCAGAAAATCTAGCAACATACTGCTTCTCATGCTTCTATATGTTCAATGTGCTTGAAGTATGACATAGCCTGATTATGTTAGTGACTGGTAATTAAATTATACCCAAATAATGAAATTGAGTTCAAGATATGGAATTTCTAAGCTGGATTTAGCTCTCGAGTTCTTTTTCCTGGCATACTAAAATTACTCTAATAGAACAAAAGAGCATGGCTCTAACTCCAAGAAATGTTTGAATGACACCCTTAAGACCTAAACTTTTGGCTACAAAAACTCATTTCAGTAACTGTCCAGAGTCCAGAAAATCACAAGTACTCTAGGAATCCAATGAATGGGATACTTAATGCCTGATTATCCTGGCTGGGGAAAATACACCTCATAAATTATCAAATTGTTATGAAAAAAAAAATCAAATTTATGTTAAGACATAGCCCTACATGAGAACTTCCCCTGGCATTAGGTTAATGCCCTCTGCACCCAAAGGACTTGTATAATTGGGATTGGACCCAGAACCAGGTAAAAACACATGATGCAAGCACCAAAGTTAAAACTCTTCTAAATCAGAACCCTTTATGCTCAACATTAGTATGGCAAAATTGAAGACCAAAATTGAAGCTTAAGTGCTTAGTTAAGCTCCAACAAGCAGCTCTAACTACTGCATCTTAGAACTGTCCTGTAATCCAATTTACTCAAAAGCATATCCACTAAAATAATTACAGATTAAAAGATTGCAATATGGAATCCTGGAGGTATAGCAACATATTGAACATCAAGAACATCCAAGAAACAGAAACAGGCTAGCAAAGAAATGCAATAGCTATTAGTAACATTAAAACGAGAAAAGATAAGAAAAACCCACTTGAAGAAAGCTTAAAAGAGCTGCTGTTCTTTGCTCTTCTTCTGTAAGCTCTAGCTGATGCAGCTGATACTTTCTTGCTCTTTGGACCGTCAGCCACGTTCTATGTTTCCTATGTTTTATACATTGGGTGCTGGAAAATGAAGTTTTTTTTGCCAAAATAACACTCTTGTTAAAAAATATTTTCAATATGATTCACTTTCAAATTTTATTCCCATAATAATATTATTGTTGTCATCTAATTATCCTAATTACCATGTAGGATAACAAGAAGGAAGGTTCTAATCTAGTTTTATAGTTTTTAACATGACCTAAACTTTTTAATTTTTTTTATTATAGAGGTACAAGAAGATTGCATGACTTTTATAATTTCCTTATAATTATTTAAAAAAAAATTCTACCATTATTGATCTTGCTATTATTGGTCTCTGAATTTTTTTTAAATGTATCAAACCTATTGCATATATTTTTTTTCAAAAAATAAATTTTAAAAATACAAAAATTGTAAACAATTACAAAAACTTCAAGACTATTATATTTGTTTATGTTATCCTTCCTATTCCTTGAAAAGATAAGAGAATAATCTTCATTTGCCTCGAGATTATTGATTCGAGAAGCATATTTTTTAGATGCTATTAATATAAATATTGGCTTCTTAGAATTACATTTGACGAGGAAAAGATAACCAAAAAAAAAAATGCGAAAAGGTTTAGAGAGAAAATTGGAGAAGATATTAAATGGAAAAGAGGAATGGAGGGTGGTTTTATCTCCATGCTGGCACATATGCAGCCTAAGTGGCAAAAAAAGGATCATAAAGATAATAAATTTTAAAATAAGGTTACTTTGGATATATATTTTGGAAGAAGAGTTATTTTGCCAATAAACTCCTAGAAAATGACCTAGAAAAATCAAGATCATTATACGTAAAAGGGAGTATCATCTTCGGTTCGATTGAGCTATGCAGAAATCTTGTCTACTTGGAATAAAACAAGTGTCTGAGAAACCTCCCCTAAGGTTTCTCTTAATATCACCTAGCGCCCCTAAAATTTCAAAAATATCACTTACCTCTCTTTCAACAGCCGGAAGAAACACACACACAACTTACCTCTCTTACTTTTGTTATTTGTGTAACAAAATTTTTAAAAACCCTAAACTACTCTTTCACTTGCTAAATAAAAATATTCCTAAATCACTTAGTTCACTTGAAGAAAACCATCACCTAAAAAAAATCTCTTATAGTATTACTGCATCACAATGCCATAGTCCATAAAATATAAATTTGAAAAATAAAAAAGATATTTGAAAAGAAACACACTTGTATCAATTTAATTCTATATGCTAAAAATCGATTTCTTAAGAATTTATATTTTTTTCCAATATCTTCTCAACCCTTACTCAAATTATTAAACTGTACTAATCATTATAAAAATCAATTCAAAATAAGCAAATAAATCATATCCCATTTTATCACAATCACAAAAAGTAAAAGATAAACAAAATTTAATTTATTATAATTTACAAATAAAATATTGCATAGTTATCCGAAAAATATGAGTAAGAGAGAATGATGAAAAAAAAGGAAAAAGAAGAAAATGACTTTCAATTTTTTTAAAATTTTTGAGTTCCATTTATTTGATATGTTGTGAATTATGTGCCAAGTGAGGGTTAAAATAATCTTTTTACAATTACTAGGGGAGGTAAGTGATATTTCTAAAATTTCAAGGGTTCCAAGTGATATTAAGAGAAACTTCAAAAGGGAGGTTTCTGATATTATCCCTTAATTTCTGGAAACTTCTTCTACGCCCCGTTCATTGGTAGTTTTGCACCTGTAAGAAAAAATGGATACCAAAAATTGGTCCCTTGTACGTCTCACTCTTCCAGAATCTCCCCATGTTTGACAAAGAGATATACAAAGCAAAAAAAAAAAAAAAATGTATAGAGATATTTAAAATTGATTGAGGAGATCCTCGAAGGTAGACTTGGAAATTTAATTTAATTTGTTTACATTGCTATTTTTTAAAGTTTTTATAGAAAAATATACTATAATGATTTAATGTGTGCATGAAGTAAAAAAGGTGGTTGAAAAATGTACTTACCGAAAATGTAAAAATTTTTTAATAGAAAATTACAATCCAAACATTGGAGTCACAACTCTAAAACTTTCATATTTTCCTCGTAATTATTAGAGCCAAAGAAAACAATAATTTACTTTACTAAAGGATTAATCTTTTACATATACCATTACCATTAGATACATGACAATTCATCTGAATTTAAATTTTAAATTCAAATTTTGCTCATGTATCATGCATCCAACCGTGATAGTGTATGCATTGTCCATATATATATGATTTCTTCTTTTCTAAAATGATACTAAATTTTTAATAATATCTTTGTTATATTATACTACTATATTATCTTTAACTAGGACTTCAACTATCAAATTTTTTAAAAAGGAGAAATTAAATCGAGAAATTTATTAAGTGCAATAATAACTAGTAAATTGTGCATTTTTCATGAGAATAGGTGTTTATTTTTTTTTTTATTTTTTATCAGACGACAACATTTAATCTAATCTATTCCTACTCCTACTCTAACTTACACTAGGGGGAGGAAGTGGCCCAACGGAATCTAGAGAAACCAACGGGAACTGAACCACTATCGAACCAGGAGGATATACTATGCACCCATATGGATTTAGAAAAAATCACATATAATAGCACATTGATAGGAGGTAAAGTTTACACCCATAGTAATTGAATTTTTGTAATTCACCTTTTTAAAAAAATTGATACTTTTTATGGGAGGCAAAGTTTAAAAAGGTGTCTCCGAGGAACTGAACCACTATGTTTGGATTGCATTTTTTTGAATTTTTTGTAGAAAAATTATTGTAGCGATTTGATATATGTGAGGTAAAAAGGTGATTGAAAAATGTGTTCACGAAGAACGTAATAATTTTTCAAATGGCAATCCAAACACGTAACTTCCACAAATGTCCAAACCTATGGCGGACAATCCATTTCTTGGTACAGCTGAGAGTGACTTGCACGACAGAGACCGAGGTACAATAATGCAACGGAGAGTGTGATTGAGAGAGAATGGTGACATTGATTATTGAGATACATTATTGTTGACTTGGTGTTTCATTAGTGAATACTGAATATAACCACTGGACCAGCAGCGAAAAAAAATTTAAGGGTTGTGCCATAGCACTCCCTTGGTTTAGTTGGATCTGTATACCCACTATCCCCTACAACAGCCTCCTTAGGCTCCCCCTCCCCCTAGATTAGAATAGAGTAGGTTATACAAATGTATCGTTGCTGACAAAAAAAAAAAAAGAATATTGAATATGCCTTGAGTAATCCATAAGCAACATAAGTGAAAAAAGTTAAGACATTTTTTTTTCTAACTCTTTAGTTTTAGTTTTCATATATTTTTCTCTAAAATGTAAATTGACATGTAAAAGGATAACACGGATCGAAATGCTATTAAAATTATATTTGAGACTATCTGCTATCCAGAAAAGTAAATATAAACTGTTTTGTTGAATTCTCGAAATACGTTGAAGAATTAAAATCCGGCAACAAAAGTTTGGTTCGTGTTAGAAAGTTGGAAGAAAATGGTAAACTTCTGAAACTTGATAGTATAATTTACTTTGGAATAGTGAGTAGGACATTTCTACTATTATGCCTTGTTTGGATTGCTTGTTTCCGTCGAAAAATATTGTCGTTTTCCGTGATCACATTTCCCTATCACCTTTTTCCATACAGTATTTTTTCCTTCATTATCTTTGGTTTTCCGGAATCCAATGTCAAAACACAACTTAGATATCCATAGTAGAAGATGTCTAGTCATTTAATTGGGACAAATAAGGAATATGTCCAGGCATTTATGAATAGATGCTGGCTGATTAATACTCCTTTAGTTTTAAACTTTTAGTGGTGATGGATTTTGTTTAAAGAGGGTTATGTTTAGAGGTGATTACTGCCTTTTTACAATTGCATCTGTAGTTTTTAAACTCTGGTCCGATGTAACTATTGTACGGTTTCACGATTCAGATATATAAATTTGATCCCGTTCATAATAAGAAGTTGGTTAGATCACTGTATGATGTGGAAATTAAGACCATATCATATGAACTGTGAGGTATTTAGATAAGTAGGACTTCAAAATCTTAAACTTCACGAATTTAGATCAATCATATTTATGTTTCAAATTTTTTTCCAAAAAGTAAAATAAAATTTGGAGTGAATTGAACTTTTATACTATGGGTTAATTACATTTACCTCCCTTGAGGTTTGACCAAATAACGAATCGATCCCTGAGATTTGGACAAATAACAGTCCACGCCTTTGAATAACCAGACATTTAACAATTACCCACCTGCTGTTAAGAGACATTAGTGATTCTACTTGATATCAGGAAAAAGAAAAGGGTTAATTACATTTACCTTCCTTGAGATTTGATCAAATAACGAATCGATCCCAGAGATTTGGACAAATACGTTATTTTAATTTTTGTAAATTTGTTTAAATATGAAAAATTGGTTAAATAGCGCATTAAATACAAAACCTGCCAGTTTCCCATAAAGAACTGGTATGTTATGGGCAATTTCTTTTTTTTTTTTTTTTTAACTTTCACATATTTAATTTATGTTAAATACAAAACATACTAGTTTTTCTTTGGGCGCTATTTAATCAATTTTTCCCATAAAGAGCTGGTATATTTCCCATAAAGAGCAGGTACAAAATATACTACAAAACCTGCCAGTTTTCCATAAAGAGTTGGTATGTTATGCGCTATTTAACCAATTTTTCATATTTAAGACTCAAAATTTCAAATACGTTATTTTAAAAAGCGCAACTTTCAAATACGTTATTTTAATTTTCGTAAATTTGTTTAAATATGAAAAATTGGTTAAATAGCACATTAAATACAAAACTTGTCAGTTTTCCATAAAGAGCTGGTATGTTATGGGTAATTTCTTTTTTTTTTTTTTTAACTTTGTTTTCCTTGCCAAAAAACAAAATAGATATTAGATCACTTCAATACAAAACGAAAATAAGCAAAAAAAAAAAAAAAAAAAAAAAGCAAATACTTTTAACTTGTTTGGGCTGGGCTTTGGAATGGCTGGGCTTTCTCAACATTGGGCGCCACAGGCATGACAAGTTTGAAGCCTTTTTGCGGGTGTGCAAGTTCGCAAATGGATTTGCGGACTCCCGTAGGCAAATTATACTCTGGACAGAACCAAAACCATCAAGTAAATATTTTTTTAAATATATATTTAAAGATCAACTGTGTTTCCTATTTACTCTCTTGATGATTTGAAATCGTAACGTCTTATTGTGTCTTATCAACTAAATTGCACTTCATTGTTAATGTTCAAAGTCATAATATCGAATTTAGGTGAAGAGTCTTCTTATTATGTCTTATCAACTAAGTTACGCTTCATTGTCAACACTAACAGGTTAATATACTTAGTCAATTTTTTTTTTCAGAAAAAAGGGTTTTCATCCAATTTATTAAAATTTACATTTACTAAAAATTCCGTTTTCAATTTTTTATATGTATATGCAAGAACTAAATTTTACATCTTTGTCTCCCTTGAGTTGGATAAACCTGGTCAACCAATAATGCAAGCATCTAGAAATATACCAAGTGCTATCTGGTGGTTGTATATCATCTTAATATTGAAATTTGGGCATTTTTTGATTTCTTTTGTCTGAAATCCCTAATTTATTACAGTAGTCGCAATAGATACATGCATCAAATACAACAAAACTACAAATACAATGGATCTCCTTCCCTGCTGAAAAATTAACAAGAATCAAACCCTTGAAACTCTGCTAAAGGAAAAGAAAAAACCCTTGAAACTCTAAATGTTCATATTCAACTTCAAATAATCTTTGTACCAAATTGGATGCATGCTTTCAAGAGTCAAATCTAAACTGAAATCACTCCAGAAGATTATAGCTAAAAAATCGTAAGTTTCATTTTTGACACTGGAGTTGTCAATACATTTGAAGAGGTGCCTTTTTTTTTTTTTTTTTCTGAAATTTCAAGACTCATTTGAAGAGGAAATGAATCATATTATTGTTGTCAAGGAAGATCCATAGCTTTATATCTACTTTTTTCTTTTGCCTGGAGATCAATATGTCAACTTTGCCATAATCTGATGATTGAGCTCATTCTTTTTAGAAGATTTGATGTAGTGAAGTGAAATTCCCGAGCGCAATAACTGATCAAAGGAAGAAGCAGAAAAACCCCTTATACTCATTCTAACCTCTGCTTTTCCATATGTATACATACATATATATATAGATATAAGTAGAATGATACCAAAAATCAAGATGGTCACTCTTTTAAACTAGTTAAAAAAGAGCAGAAATATTTAATTATGCCAAGATTTATTCCATTGGTCAGGCGGTAACTTTGTTAGTCATATTAAATGCAGTAATTATCACATCAGTCCACGTTATGGAATCTTAGATTATTATTGATATCAAGCAAAAGCTGAATAGATCTTCAAAAGACAAGAACTTGTTTCGTCATAATCATTTACAGCGAAAATGCACAACCAGTGATAATTGTATCATGACTTGTTACAAATTCTAGTGTAATTACTGATTCCTTATGCATTACCTCAAAGTTTGATTCCGGAAGTACATTTCTACATTATCAAACTAATTTCTAGAAGCTAAAGATTATGCCGACAGAATCTTATTCTAAATGGAAGACAAGGAATTATGACCAAGGAGGAGCAGATAAATTGTTTACTATGTGAGGGCTTAAATAAGGGAAACAAGAAATTCTATTGCTTCTTTCTTTTCTAAATTTCCTAAAGTATATGAGAATATGCTTGACTTTTTTCTTTTGCCTCAACATAAGCCGGAATAATTCAATTCATACACACACATATACATGTACGCGTATGTGTGTACATATATGCATGTACATACATACAATCTCTAGCTGTATATACATGCAACATATATACATTCATCTCTAAATATCTATCACCTTCAAAGCGTACATACATACATCTGTAAATTAATCTCAGTTTCGTCCAAAGGTTGTGATAATCGTGCTAAAAAAAAACTTCCTAGAGAATTGGTGGTGTACATGGCTTAAGGTTTGTTAACAGTAAACTTTAAGCTATCATTATTAGCATGCAAAGTCTACGTGGGGAGCAAATCTATCAAACTATACAATAATTGGAATTTTGTGGTCCCGGATAAATACATTCTTTCAATTTGATGATTTAAGTATTAAGGAAAAAAGTAATTTCTCAAGAATCCGAGCATTTCAGTTGCTCAAATAGCGTGGAGTGCTTTCGTTGATAGTTTAGTGGTAAGTGTACGAAAATTCTTAGCTTGATATGATAAAATCTAGATTAACTCTAAGTGGCACCATTACGAGAAATAAAATCTAGATTAACTCAAATATTGTTTTCATTATCTTGACAATTAATATTTTGCTCATTAAGTACTTGATTATGTGGTGGCAGGGAGGCTGAGTGGTGGAAGAACTTTGGGATTAATCCTAAAACCAGTACGGCTAGTCACGAGATAGGCATAACAAATTCCTACCTATTGCAACTTGGTGAGTTACTTTTACTTCCACTCACACTCAATTTTTGCTTAGGAGTGTTTTATTATTATTTTTTTGGGGTCTATCGAATTGGAATTGTATCATAAACAAAAGCACCTGAAGTACAATAGAACAATATAAATCACAATTTTCTAGAGCCAATGGCTAAAGAGAACTCTAATAACCTACTATCTTGACTTGACAATTGAACAGTTGAGCAACACCACTATCTTGGACTTTAAAATTTTTTTTGAGAGTTGGAGTCTTTCGAACTTACTTGGAGTAGTTCAATGCTCAGTAACCTGCACGCATAGTCCTTCTACAGTAAGATTCTTCATCTCTTTTGTTCCCGTTATGTTTACGGTATAGCTTCTGCATCCTTGGCCGTTTATCTATATCAAGTACGTTGCAATCACAAAGACACACTATAATCAAGGGAAAATTATCATGATTCTCAAAAATCAACTTTGATAAGTTTCATCTCATAAAAGTTGATGATGCATAAGTTTTTATTAAGATTTATTAGACGCCCCAGAGCACAAAAAAACCAAGAAAATTAATTGATAGCCATATGGCACTGTGCCTCTAGCCAGCAATAGGGAGGTAAGTAGGTAACTTAGAAGTAGGCAAGAACAAAATTGTGGATTCTCTTTTGGAAGCGTGAGGTCTACATAATAAAGATGGAAAAAGAAGTGGCGACAAAGGAGAAAAAGGAAGAAAGGTGCAATTGAGAAAGGCATGAAATTTAGATCTTCAAGAGTGATTTTGTTAAGTTCATGCGTAGGGAATTGTATTCCACGTTGATTTGAGAAATGGAGGAAGAGTGCTCAATATATAAATAAGGATTCGAAACCTTATAGTTTAAACTTTTGAATTAATATTGGATTTCTAACTTACATATTGGCCTACTTGGTGGGTTTTCTTGGATTTTTTCTTCCTTCTTAATAGGAGCTTCTGGTTACAAGTAGTCCAAGTGGTATCAAAGCTTCTAATTCATTGGCAAGTGAATCCTTCTCGAAGGTGGTATCAAAGCGGAGTTGAGCTACTCATTGGCAAGTGAATCCTTCCATCAAAGTGATATCAAGACTTCTGGTTACAAGTGGAGATACTAATTGGCAAGTGAATTCTTCTATCAAAGTGATATCAAGGCTTCTAGTTACAAGTGGAGCTACTAATTGGCAAGGCTTTTGGTTAGCTTCTGGTTACGAGTTGGGCTACTCATTGACAAGTAAATTTTTCTATCAAAGTGATATCAAGGCTTCTAGTTACAACTACTAATTAGCATGGCAATGCTTCTGGTTACAAGTTGGGATACTCATTGGCAAGTGATATCTTATCGAACGTGGCATCAAAGTGAGCGAGTTGAGTTACTCATTGGCAAATGAATTCTTCTCGGACGTGGTAACAAAGTTTCTGGCTATGAGTTGGGTTACTCATTAGTAAGTGGATTCTTATTAGAATTGGGTTGGTGAGATTCTTTTCTTGGTTGTAGACCAAAAGTACCATGAAATTTGGCTGGTGTTGGACCAAGTGCACCAAGAGTTTGGTAAGGTGTTTGAGGCTTTTGATTATGAGTTGGGTTACTCATTGGCAAGTGAATTTTTCTCGGATTCGGGTTGGTGAAATTTTCTTATTGATGATGGACCAAAAGTGTCGTAAAGATTGACTGGTGTTAGATTAGGTGTACCGAAAGTTTGACAAGGGATTTGATTGATATTAAATGAAGGAGTCAATGGTGTTTAGATCTTGAAAAAGAATGGGTCTATGAGACAGAGAAAGAACCCTTAATATGTAAATAAAGGTCGATGAGCTAGCAGTTTAAACTTTTGGATCTACATTGAATTCGTGATTTATATATTGGCCGTTTTATGTGAGTTCGCTTAGATGGCCTCTTTAGCGGGCTTTCTCAGAATTTTTTTCTCCCTAACAGACTTTTAGAAAAAAGAAATGTTAATTTTGGGGTTCCATTTATTGAGTATTGTGCTACCATTTTTTTAATAGTTCAAGTGGAGAAATTGCACCAATCAATTCCTCCATTCTTGAAATGACCTGTCACACTCTCACTATCGTTCTTTGCGACATTTTCCACGGAATTCCTTTATACCCTCGTGCACTCTTCTTTTAAAGGCTTCCATAAGTAGAAACCTTGTCTGCTCTGGGAAAGTTCTAAAGACACCATAGAGGAGGTTTTGTCTGTCCTTTGCCTTAAATGCTAAAGTTTTGATGATTTAGCAGCTTGAGAATGTCCCAACAGTAACTGGATTGAAAGCTCCTGTGGACTGTGGTGGACACACACGCACACTTAGGTACTTTTGGCCCACAAATTTTAGATATGGGGCAGAGGAAAATTGAGTGTAGGAAAGACACCACGACGAGACTACCTTTTGCTTTTATTTCACAACCAAGTGAAAGGTATGGGGCAAATGATGATGCAGAATATCATTAATATATATGACAGAACGATACCAGGTTGCTTTACAGTATTAGCTCGTTGGACGCTCCTCGAAGAAAATCTGAGTCCTCGGTAATGGAAAAATGCATTGAAAGCAATACTGGCATTTACGAGTCATTTGGACTGATACTTTTATAAGTAAGTTTTTATAGAAAAATATATTGTAACGATTTGATATATATAAGATAAAAAGATAATTAAAAAATATGTTCATGAAAAATATAAAATTTTTCTATAGAAAACTGCAATCCAAACAAGGCCTGCATCGAAAGCTATTTTGAAGAAAAATTTTGCCACTTTATTGTAAGAGAAGAATGCGCCAGAGAAGAAGGTGTGCGAGTGGAAGAAGACCCGATGGCATGCACCACTTCTGAACATCAACAAGCATTTTTGGAGTTCAACAGTTTCTCTCTTTGCTTCCCCTTTCTTGTGTAGGGGTAGAGTAGAGGAAGAATTTTAACTCGTGTGTACAATACTCAACAAACATCTACACTGTCTCCATTTTGTAATCGACAAAAGTTCGTGAATAGGATTAGCTAGAATGATGAATCTAAGCAGGAATTACAGTTTTATTTCCTTATTTTTTGGTATATTAACTAATGTAGTCCCTCATCTATCATAATTAGCTAATTTAGTCCATTATCTTGACAAAATTTAACCGACTTAGAACTCTTGATGGAAAATTGGATAAATGCTATGGATTTGGTGATGTGCACTCATGTGTATCATCAATACACAAAGAAAAATCGCCAAAATGGTCCTTTACATTCAAGAAAAATATCTTTTTGGTTTCTTACATTTAAAACAGTGCAAAAATGCCATTTTGGTCTCCAAACCAACTTTTTTGACCAAAAAAAGGGTACAAACTATTCATGTGCCCATAATTTTTGAGGAAAAATGAAAAAAACAACATTTTTCATCAAAGTAGTCACATGCTCAGCATATGAGGTTTTTGCCCATTAGAACACTAATTTAGTCTTAAGGAAATTAAATTCTGGAATCAATCAAAGTTTAACCATTAAACTTTTGATTAGCAGCAAAATTAAATTGATTCCAACTTGTTTAAGTTAATAATTATGTGGGTTTGAGTTGTGGACCAAATGCAATAATTTGGCTGCTGATTTTAGTAATTTAGGTGATAAATTAATAATTCAATCTAAGTTATAGCCAGAAAATTGGCTAGAAATGAGTTCTTGGATCAAAATAGCATGTTTTGTATAAACAAGGGATCATTTTGCTCCCTTTTTTAATATGAAGGATTGGAAAAGAAGTTTTTCAAAATGTAAGGAACCATTACGTTGATTAACCTCCCTTTCTATTCTAGGTACATGCACAGTGCACATATTTGATCCGTAATTCGATTTTGCTAATTTATTGTTAAGAATACTACTACACTAGCTACACGTTGTCGAGATAAAGGACTTAATTGGTCAATTATGATGTATAAGAGACTATGTGTGCCACTTTCTTTTTCACCTTCCCTTTCATACCATAAAAACTATGAAGGGTAACATGACTCATCGCTTAAGACGTACAACTGCGTGAAAAACAAAATGAAATGGACAAAAGAGAGATACCTAAAATCGTACACAACCATAAAATCAAGATAGATGAGGGACCTCAAGAATATCTACAAAAATTTGAATCATGCTGTGGAGATATATGATATCTACCAGAATTTTCAGATTACTTTTTGTACATGTCCCCCAAAAGTTGATTATGGTAGCAACCGTTAATAGGTGTTATGTGAAATTATACATTTTTGGTACAAGAAATGTAAACTGCAATGTTACACACAGAATCAGGTAATCTTCCCAATTCTCTTAAAACCTTTTAGTATCAAAAGAAGTAGATATACATTCTTGTACGAGGGCATGCACTATATCCTACAGTTGGAATCGGAATCTGAGGAAGTCACATACGGGCAAAGCAATCTAACAGCTGAGTTGTGACACTTTTTCTCTGCTCCAACGTTCACCTCACTGGAGATTCGAGGGGGTTAATCAATGGGGTACGTTTACAGGATAAAGCGTGGGAGATGTAACTGAACTTGTCAAATCAAGTTTCTCCTGTTGTTTTGATATAATTAAACGTGCTTTATACATTCTACAGCTACAAAAGCCCATATTAGACTTAAACCAATGAAAGGGAGAAGAACCTTTCCCTTTTGTTTCCACTTTTGAACATTTTTTAATAGAATTCAAGTTTTAACCTGCTTCCTCAAGGTGCCTGAGCCGTGCAATTCGTGTGCAACTAGCCCCTATAAATATGGGTTTTCCCTGTCTTTTGCTCAGTAGCAGATTTCCACAAGGAAAAAAACCATAGTCTTGTCCAATCTCTCAAGTACGTTCACGAGTAGTAGCTGATTCCTCTCATTCTTTTTTCAAGAATGGCAAAAGTAGCAGACCCCCTTGTAATTGGTAGGATTGTTGGGGATGTTGTTGACAACATCTCCCCGACTGTAAAGATGTCAGTAACCTACAACTCCAACAAGCAAGTCTATAATGGGCATGAGCTTTATCCTTCCTCAGTTGTCAATAAACCAAAAGTTGAAGTTCTTGGAGGTGATATGAGATCTTTCTTCACACTGGTAAAAATTAACATACTTCCCTATCCTTCAACTCTTTCTCCATTTACTAAACTTTTCTTGTGTATTTCAGTTCTCCATCAGTCGCCATTACATTCAATGAATTTCTTTTGATCTTGCAGGTTATGACTGATCCTGATGCTCCTGGTCCCAGTGATCCATACCTTAGAGAGCACTTGCACTGGTATGAAACAGTGAATAAATAACATGTTATACTAGCTGCTGATGAAGCATCTGAAATAAAGCTGTCAAATTTAACTTATACACAATATAACAGTCTCCAATAGTAAAATTTCATCTTTCATTGGTAGACCCCCCGGAAACACGGAGCTGTTGCCTTTTTTTGTTCCTACTGCATGAGCTCAAGCTGCATTTCTTTTAGTTATGTACTTATCCATTAATTTATGCTTATAGTTTCTAATTTATTGATTGGCTTGTTTTAAATGTCCCACTGAATCAGCTAGCATCATATTCTAGAAATCATTCTATCACTTCTTCATGGGAATGGTCAATCCCCCACAAAGAGATTATCTTTAACAAAAGTACTCTTCGGATCCGGTTTAACTTTGCTTGCAAAAAGTTCAAATTTTCAACACTAAAGCATTCTCAACTTAGGGGACGGTTGGTAATGTAAAAATTTTGTCATGGGCCAATTCCTTTCTTTTATGTGCTTGTTGTTCTGTGCACTTTTCAGGTAAAGAATAGAAAAACCCTAAAAATAAAAAATAAAGTAAAATTGGGAGGAGATGAAAGAAACGAGAAGATAATATGGACACTCTTAGAACTTACCTTGAGCTTGATGGTAATTCTTAGTCCTTTGAAATTCGGACATCATGCACTGTGCATGAAATTATAGATGCATGTTAATTAGTAATTGAACAAACTAAGCCAGGCTTGGTTTTAAATCTTAGTCTCTCAATCAGCAAATTTTTTGGCATAAATGTCTAAAATAGCTAACTCAAGGGAATGAAAATCTTTGGCAAAGAAAACATTATTGATAATATTTGGCATACTATGTGATTACACACAAATATTTGGCAAACTATATGATGACACACAACTCTGAACTTGATTTAACCACGTCGCAGGATTGTCACAGACATCCCAGGGACGACAGATTCCTCATTTGGTATGTGTTCTTTCTTTTTATTCAGGGAGAAATAAAGCACAGATAAATAAATTGGTTTTCTTCTTTTTTTTTTTTCCCTTTGTTTGTTAATTTTTTATATTCATCAACAGGGAGAGAAATGGTGAGTTATGAAGTGCCAAGGCCAAATATAGGGATCCACAGGTTCGTATTCCTTTTATTCAAGCAGAAAGGAAGACAGACGGTGAATCCACCACTCTCAAGAGATGGATTCAGCACGAGAAATTTTGCACAAGAAAATCAACTTGGCCTTCCTGTTGCTGCTGTTTTCTTCAATTGCCAGAGGGAAACAGCTGCAAGAAGGCGTTGACAGATATGGCATGCCATAAAGATATCAGCCAAAATGCTATGAAGCAAATAAGATATTAACTGTTGCAAGTTCGATTACAAGAGTGGAACTAGGTCCAGTTTTATGTACTACTTATCTACTTTAGACTTCATGTGAAGTAATTTGCTGCGATATTAATAAAGCGCTGAGCTGCTGCTTAATCATCTTCACTACCATTTCCCCACCTTTGGTCTTCGCCCTTGTCTCTTAAAAATTGTAGGATCAACATTGGTGACAACAATGAAAGTCGAACCAAAATCGGATAAAAGCATTATTAAGGATATATTAGGTCAATTACTTGTTCAAATGAGTGTGTTTTTTCACTTTTGTACTGAGGTTTTTTTTTTTTTTTTTTGCAATGACTTGGTAATTGTACAATCATGAAAGCGTCAGGTATATAAGTGCATCGATGCATCAAAATGTGTGTTTTATTGATAAACTGCTCTGCCTAAATTATTAAGTACCAGAAAAATATACATTCTTGTTACGAGGGTAATGCACTATATTCTACCATGTGAATAGGGAACTGAGGAATTCACGGACTTTCTTATGTACTATATATATATATTCTATCATTCGAATGGGGGATTGAGGAAGTCACACATTTTGTTAGGGTAAAAAATTTGAGAGAGTCCATCTAAGAGACTCAATATAAAACTTGGAATTCAACAATGACATAAAAACTTAAACTAGTAGGTTAAAAAAAAGTTAAACTCATACGTTTTACACTCATATTTATATGGGGACTAATTCCACTTTGTGCATCAAACTTTTATCCCATTCTCACTTTACACTGTAACTCCTCAAATTTGTTTCACTTAGGTCCAGTTGCTAATAGTATTAACAAAAATTAACCATGCATGAGACTTTATATATACAACATATATGTTTTCCATTTTACTGGGTAATGGTGTTCATAGTGGAACATGGAAACAGCATCTATGCAAATTTTAAGTTTTACTTCACATGAAAATTCATGAAACCTAAATCTTAAGAAAAAAAATGGTTCTGATATTCAATTTATAAATAATAAACTCATTTTAACTATACTAGCAATTTGTTGCTCTTAGGAAAAATAAAAAATAAAAAAGTGAAAAGAGTGATTAGATATATCTGTGTTGTATATACGGTTTAAATTGTTGAAATTATGTCAAATCCTCTAGGAAATGGTCAAATATCATCTTTTCAATTGTTTAAATTTGATGATTTCACTAAAATTTTCACCATTCATTTTAGTTGAAGAAGGCATATCTAGACTCTCATTGGGAGATCATGGTGAGGGGGTAAACATGCTGCGTAACAACTGACTTGGAATGATAGAAATAGAATAAATGAATTCATTTACTATAATAACCTTCTAGAAATCAATTTTATAAATTTAACCTTCATTTTACTAATATTTATAAATTCTATTTCTTGCTCCAATACTTGACGTCCACTTATATTTTCTTGGTTAACAACATTGTTTTGTGGATATATATAAAATCTTAATGATAGTGTAATGACATTATGAGTATTTAATAAATTTGGTTGAATATCATAATACCAATATTTGATTTGTCAAACTTTGAACTATAAGTTATATATAAATCTAGATAAAATTTTATAAAATATTATATGTATGATTTCAATGTAAAAAAAAATTAGTAAAAGAAAATAAGAAAAATACTATATCATGATTGTGACAATTATCATTTCACAAAAAAAAAAAATCTAGTAATAGCATATATAATGTTTTAGGGTGATCTAATCACATGCTTTGCACGTGAGTTACTACAAGTATATTAAGCATTTGGTCTTCCTTTTTCAAAACTTGTTGCACTTTTATCTGCTTCAGCGTTCATGTTCATCTCACAAGAGATTCGAGGGGTTACTTCACATGGTGGATCGAGGATAAACAAAATTATCAAAAATCAAGTTTTACAGGCTTCCACTATATATAATCAAATGTGCTTTAACCTACAGAAGGAGAGAGAGAGAAGAACCTTTCGGTTTGGCTTCCACTATAAATATAGGTTTTGCCTGTCTTCAGCTCAGCAATATATTTCCACAAGGAAAAACCCATAGCGTTTATCCAATATTTTAAAATACTTTCTCAAGAAGTAGCTGATTCCACTCATTCTTTTTCAAGAATGGCAAAAATAGTTGATCCCCTGTGATTGGTAGAGTTGTAGTAGTACTTTTTATGTACTAATATTTATCTACTGTAGACTTGGTGTGAAGTAATTTGCTACAATATTAATAAATCGGTCAAAAGTTGCTATAATTTTAATACACTGTTGTAAGGGATATTAGTTTTTCATTTGTTCTTTTATGATTCAAGGTATTTTCTTGTTGAAGCACTTCAATAATTTTTCCTAAACACTTAGGATTGCAAGGATAATTTGCGTTTTGATTTTTTTTTTTTTTTTTTTTTAAAGAAGATTGTCTTCCTATCATTCTTTACTTCAGCTTTCAAAAGGTTTTCCAACAAGGTGCTTCAATAGTCACCAAACTTTTTTAAAGCTTCATTTAAACCACTATACTATTTTCTCCTCTACGACATAACAAAAATACCTACAAATGTAGTATGTACCTCACAAGCCATATATTTTGACTATTTCAAATGAGAAAACAGATAGGATGGTCCAACTAATCATTTTAGAATTTAGTAAGCCAGTTGACATGAATAATTAAATGAAATTCTGAAGAAATTTGGTGCAACCCTAAATTGTTAAGGATCACAAAATTGTATACATTCAATTGTGAGAGTGTACGAAAGAGGCTCAATGTATATCTATTGAAATATCAAGTGATTGGGTATTGAGATATCAGATCTCCATAAAACTCAATCTAATTTTAAAAGTTCGGCAAAACAGTTTGGAAATGGTTATTATAATTCAACTCCTAAATTCTGGAATTTTATACATTAATAGTATATTATATATATACATATATATGTTATGCACCTACTAATATGTTATATTACATGTTAATATGTTAATTAATGGGGTTATAACTTATGCTTCTATAGGAATGAGTTTGTTATGTTATAATTTATAAAAATATGTTGTATTATAAGTTTTACCAATATGTTGGTCTTGTAGAAAAAGAATTTAAACACTCGATTTTAATAAAATTACTAATTACTAGTTGATGAACACCCTTGAGTCCAATACCAAGTATAGAATGATACACTCGTCCAGCCTAAGAAGAAATCACTAACCAATTAACTGTGCGGATTCTTCCTTTCTCAATTGATGTGGAACTAATAACTCTACTGATAAAGCTGACAGATTTGAATCGAGGAAAGCAAACAACTGTGAAGTTATTACACTTTTATCAGCCTCAACGCTCACGCTTAGGTTCGGTTCACAAGAGATTTGAGGGGGTCGCTGTTGTCAATTCACATGGTCGGTCGAGGACAAAGGATTGCGAAGTAACCTTAATTATGAAATCAATCTTCTCAGGCTTCCCTATACAATCAAACGTGCTGCAACCTAGAGAAAGTGAGTTAGAAGAACTTTTCGTTTGGTTTCCACATTTGAGTAGTTTTTAAATGGACTTGTCATCTGAGTCCTGAAGCAGCGTGAGCAGTGCTCTTTGCACTATAAATTTGGGTTTCTCCTGTCTTCACTCTTCAGCTCAGCAATAGAATTCCACACACAACCCCCCCCCCCCTCCCCCCCAAAATCAAAAAAAAAAAAGACAAAAAGAAAAACCCATAGTATTGTCCAATTTTTGAATACCTTCTCAAGCAGTAGCTGATTCCTCTCCTACCTTTTCAAGAATGGCACAAGTTGCAGATCCTCTTGTGATTAGTGGAGTTGTTGGAGATGTTGTTGACAGCATCACTTCAACTACAAAGATGACTATAACCTACAATTCGAACAAGCAAGTGCATAATGGGCATGAGCTATATCCTTCCTCAGTTGCCAACAAACCAAAAGTTGAAGTTCCTGGAGGTGATATGAGATCTTTCTTCACACTGGTAAACACTTTCATCCTTCCGCATCCAATTTTCGCCATTTTCTAATCTTATCTTGTGCATTTCTTTTTTGTATCTATGACCACTTTATTGAGTGAGTTTGTTTTAATCCTACAGATCATGACTGACCCTGATGCTCCTGGTCCTAGTGATCCATACCTTAGAGAGCACTTGCACTGGTATGCATTTCTTTTAAGTATATATTATCTATCTCCTCTTTGTGTTTGTATCTCTGTTGTCTAAATTAGCTAGCATGACCCAAACGTCCTGCTGAATCACCGAGCATCATATGTGTGTGGAAATTGGCCGAGAATTCGCAATATGCATAACACCAAACATGCACGTTAGTAGTTGAAGAAACTAAGCTAGACTTGGTTTGTTAGTCTTAGTGAAATGTCTAAAATAGCTGACTTAAGTGAATGAAAAACTTTCGTAAAGAAAAATTTGTCCGTAGGGTTACAATACTGCTCTTAACTTGATTTGACCATGTGGCAGGATAGTTACAGACATCCCAGGGAC
The DNA here is from genome assembly GCF_036785885.1 of Coffea arabica. Lineage (NCBI taxonomy): Eukaryota > Viridiplantae > Streptophyta > Magnoliopsida > Gentianales > Rubiaceae > Coffea > Coffea arabica. The sequence continues at coordinate 44,985,868 of NC_092311.1, forward strand.
GACAAATTCCTTATTTGGTATGTGTTATTTCTTTGTATCCTCACATTCAGGGAGGAATAAACCAGACATACATTGGGAATTTTTCTTTTGTTATTAAACTTTTTTTGGTTTTTTTTTTTTTTTTTAATATATCAACAGGAAGAGAAGTGGTGACTTATGAAGTGCCAAGCCCAAATATAGGGGTCCACAGGTTTGTATTCCTTTTGTACAAGCAGAAAGGAAGACAGACAGTGAAAGCACCACTTTTAAGAGATCAATTCAGCACAAGAAAATTTGCCGAAGAAAATGAACTTGGCGTTCCTGTTGCTGCTGTTTTCTTCAACTGCCGGAGGGAAACAGCACCAAGAAGGCGTTGAAGACAAGGACCAAAATGTTATGAAGCAAATAAAACTGTTGCAAATCTGAAAAGTACTAATGTAACAGTGGGATTAGATCCATTTTTATGTACTAGTTTGTCTACTCTAGAGACTTCAGGTTATGTAATATATATGCAACAAGATTAGTTAAATGGTGAGAAGTTGCTCAACCATTAATAATATTATTCTTAGCATGTTCCTTTGTTTTTTCAACCTTTCTTTTTTGCCCTTTTCTATTGAAATTTGCTTTGGTGCAAATTGGTGACAGCAAAAAAAATCGAATCAGAATGGGATGAGTCAGTTTCTAGCTCGTTCCATTTTATTAATTACTGGGGCATTGTCACAATATTTTTTAAGCCAACGATTTGTTCAAACTAGAGAAATTGCAATATAATAATGTGTTTTTCACTTTTGGATTGAGGTTTATTTTGCCATGACTTGGTACTTGTTCAACCAGGAACCCGTTGTGCACGAACGAAGGGGCATCAATCATGAAAATGTATATTCTCATACTCTATTTTGGGGATAAAAAGCATGTTTTCGAATTGTTATATATAGTAAAGACTCTATTTTGGGGATGAAGAATATGCAAGTGTTCGAATTGTTTTGGGGGTAAAGACTCTTTTTTGGGGATAAAGAGTATGTGTTCAAATTGTTATATATAGTAATTGTCAAACAGCTAAAATCCCATTTCAAGGCTCTCAGCTTTTGAAGAGACTTTGACAGTCTACATATACATACAGTGCCCTTGTAGCTTAGAGTTACACCTATTATTGGTAATTCTACAGTCATCCACAATTTCCTTCTGTTCTTTGGAATCTTTTAGCCTATGGAACGACCTATTATTGACTGGCACACATCCTATACCATATCTAAGAACTTTGTCAAGTTTTACGGAAAGGTGCAGGATTTATTTTACAAGTGTGAAGTAAATTCTTTTTAATTGTCAAAGAATTGTTTGATAATTAATTGTAAAACTCCAAAAAAAAAAAAATAGCAGCAATCCAAATAAGGGAGTTCTTTTTTCATATCTGAGTCTAGTTTGATAATTAAATATTTTATTTTGAATGTTCAAAAACTCATTAATGAAAAGTGAGAACATATCCCTCTAGATTTGAGTGCAGTCTCCACAAGAAGGGAATATTAACGAAGTAAGAACTCTTTTTGCCAAAAAAAAAAAAAAGAACTTCAACTATTGAGCTTCATCATATTATTTGGGGTTTCATTGCATACTTTTTACTACTCTTTTACAGCCAAATGAAATAAATGTAATGCATCAAACCAAACCCTTTACGGGTATTTAGGGGATAAGAGAAAATATTATACCTTATTCGATAATTATTTTATGAATTCCTGAATAAGAAGCATAACATATACATGAAGTACTCTCACATTCTCTTTTTCTTTTATTTCTCTTTTTTCTTTGGGTGGGGGAGTAAATTTGATGGACAAAAAGTAGAAACCAATGTTTAACTGTTTTTAGGTGGTAACAGTAGTGTATGTTGTACATCTATTTTCACATATAAGGACATTTATGTTTATACATTGAAAGGAGATTACCCTTGGAATGGAGACTTCTCTTTTAAAACTGTACTGGAAAGGAGATTTTGAAGTTTTCTGTTGGATCATTCTGACTTATGTTGGGGAAGGAGACACAATGAGCATGATTTTTATTTCATACCAAATAAGAGAGTGGGAGATAAAAATTTCAAGGAAAACATGACCATCACCACGGTCCCTGACTTCTTGGAAGTTACGGGCGCCCTATGGTAGTTGCTGAAAAGAGCACTTAATTCTTATTATTGTCTTAAATAATGGGTCCTCTTCAAATCTCCTAATAACAATATGGCACTTAATTAATTCCTGTATCCACCATTAGTATTTAAACTATATTCATACCATATTATAAGTCATCGACATAAATAAAAAAAAAATTAGAAAAAAACTTACAATAAGCAGGTTTTGATACTTTTTTATGGGTTTTTATTTGAATTGTTTAGATAATCACAATCTTGATTTGCTTGTTTAAATTTCTTGAACAACAATTGCAAGTTTTTTTGCCCAAATGAATAGCAAGACTGTTGTTGTTCTCCCGTTGTTTTGTTTTATATGTTGGAAGATGAATAGTCGTCGATAGCTAGTTTTAGATTAATACTAATAATGGACTCTTTTACAAATTATAATTTTAGAAGGCTCTTATGAAAAAAATTAAAAAACAGGGGTCTATAACTCTAAATGTTACAGACGTCTGTGATGGTACTACTATTCAAATTTCAATATCGAAGTTGAATAGCATTTTACAAATCCAAGCAGGCTAATTGGGAAGCTAAGAATTACTGAATTTCAAGTGGCATTATTGCTATTTGGCTTGTACAAAATTTCATTTTCCAGTTCTCTGATGTAGAACATTCATGTAGAGTTAAGTCTGCATCAAGCTCAAGAAGATGCTAACTGGATATATATGAATATATGAATGATTACCGTATTGTGAATTTCTGATTCTACAAGGACTTATGCAGAGTTTCAGACTTAAGAGTAACAGATGATTCCAAAGCAATACATCTTATGTATGCCAGTCTATGGTAAATATCGAGGCAGAAATCCCTACAACATTTCAAGTTTTGCCATCAAAAGTACTCCACTCCTTGTACTTTCAATGTCTATGTACAGTGCTTGTTAAACATGGAGCTCATCTTATCATCTTATTTTGATTTCATTATTGTATATCTGTTTAATGGCTGGGATGATATCTGAAAGATGATTTGGGGAGTTTGAGAAAAATGGGAAATTGATGTGGATGGCATTGATGCAATTGAAACATGAGGGGTCGCCTTTGGGGATTAGCCTAAAAACTATGAAAATTAAAAGGGTCTTTTGTCGTTGAGATACTATGGTTCTCCTATCTTGCACGATTAGTCAATTTAATCCCTTATGTTGAAAATTAAGAACATAACGAATGTAGGACTTTTAATGTTAAATTGAAGATTTCCAATAGTGCTGATCATGTGCATTGCACGTGCATAGTTAAGACTCATAGAGAGCCAAAAAAAAAAAAAAATCATGGCGGATTAGGGCTTGTGATTACGTCCAAAATTTTTGAAAAATCATGCATGTGTGCTGCACGTAATCAGTTCCACTAGAAATCTCTCATTTGATGTAAAATATTCTACATTAACTGATCTCATATCAGCTAGCCTAGCAAGATAGGAGCTACGCTAGCCCACATTCCAAAAGTAAACGAACAAAATGATAAGTTCCTTCCTCAAACTATACAGCACAAACTAGATCAAGCTGATTGGTTCACAATCCCTTCTGAGCAGAATCCAACGCAGTACGACATTCGTAGACAATTGTCAGCAATTCAACCCCATGTCTTAGCTTGGAGCTGTCATGATTTCCATTCCATGGCCTACAAAGATGTTAAAGCAAAAGAAGTCATGAATCTGGGTGGTCTTTTAGGCATAAAAAGTCTGGCCAGTTGCTTGAACTCCTGGACCTAGCCATGGATTGGAAGGACTGGACTTCAATGGCAGCGCATTGGTAGGCTTTTCGACCAAAAATAAAATCACCACATGATCGATAATGATGGTTTAGATAGACTTGATACCAAGAAGTCTAACCAGTATGGATAAGACGACTTGTCTTGCTAGTTGTGCATGTCCTTTGAAAGTTGAAAGTTGAAACATAACCCTTCAAATCCTACAAGGGGTAAGGTCTGCTGCTATCGATCTGCCTAAATTTTCTATGCAACGTGTCTAGAGCAGAATGATTAGATAGGAAGGGGGCAGCGGGCTCCTTTGTTGAGTTGTAAACACGTCATAAACAGCTTCGTCTACTGAAAGCTCATCCATGCTAGCAATTTCAGCATAAGCTAGATTAGGCAAGCATGCGCATGATCAGTGGCTGTCCATATAATTTGTGAAGAGGGTCACCATTGCCTTTACCAGTTTACCTGCGCTTTGTAAATCCATATATCAATGCCTTAACCACGTTAAAATTATGTTGCATGTCGAGTTTTGTACAAGGGGAAGAATGGAGAGGGACACGAAAATTGCGCGCCTGTACCATCATGAGTAAATGCGACTCTTGATTGGTCAGATAAATTTATGAGTAAAATACTAATAAATAACCCCTAGTAATTTTGCATATTATTACATGATCTCGTTAAGGTTTTGAAATATCCACATGAAATTCTTGTAGTTTTATAAAGCATAAAATAGACGAAAAGCACCTTTGGTTACGCCAATTGACCTATACGTCTCCGAAAAATGTGTGTGATGAAAGTATAACTAACAGCCACTTGATCTCATCGATTTTTTGGCATAAATCTTCACATAATCCTCTTACAGTTTCATGTAAAGTAGTTAGACCCTCGTTCTATTTATTTAAGTACTTAAGTGATATTTCAACTAATGACGTTATTGAGATTGCTTTTTATCAAATTTTACTTTACCTAAAATCATAGGAGGTTATGTGGATATTTTGAAACATTAGAAGAGTAGTGCCATAATAAGAAAAGCCAGAAGGTCATTATTACTGATTTACACTAAATTCAGTTATTTGAAAAAATCTAATGGTACTATGGTTATCTTCCATAATTAATTAGGGTAAATTTTTTATATACTGATAGTGTATACACTAGCAGGCCTAGATGCATTCAATATATACAAAATTTGATGTCTAAATTCAAATTCAGATGATATAATATTCATCCAACCCCGTCGGAGTATACATTGACAGTATAGGAAATATTAATCCAATTGATTAGACAGCATTACAAAGCAAGATTGCATTAATTGAAGGTTTAATAAAAAGAAAAACAAAATAAAGAAAGATTGTAGCAGCTAGTTGTATTAATAATGTTTGATGTACCCTTCAATGATACCTAAATAACAATTCAATGTAGTTAGAAATATAATTTGTTTAAAAAAAACTAGGGGTAGTGCGCGGGTGTTTAATGCCTGTGGGGAAGGAGGTTTTTTTGTTGAACAAACAATAGTACATTGTGAGAAGAAATAAAACTTAGTATGAAAAGATAAACGATATAATCAATCAATTCACACAGCGTTACAATAAAACTGTGTCAAATTGAAGGTCATTGATAATGCAGAAAGGCAGAGCAACACAGAAAGCTAACCTTATTCTAGATTCCCCACCGAGAGCTCTTACTTGCTATTGCTCCAAACCTATAAGATTATAACCAATCTAGACCAATTGGGGTTAGGCAACGCGATAAGAGTCGCTAATTGTAGGTACTAAGAACACACCGACAAAATTAAGGAGGGAACTGAAAAATTGAGGAGGGTACAATCTAACCTCACGTTGAACCACCAGGAGTAGTTGGGACTTAAGAGCATTCTGAGCTGATTAGTATGAAGCCAGGTAGAATTATCCCAATCCTAGAATGCGAACAGGGAGAAACTGATAATCAACCGTTTAGGCATTAACATACCAACGGTTCGGTAATTGAATTGGGTGTAATTAATGACGAAATAATAGGTAATTTCTGAGTTGAGCTCGGATGGAAGAGAAAACGACAAGGCAAATCGTTGTAGACAAAGGCAAAAAGGGAAAACTTAACTCCTGAAACTGAAAGGGGATAAACTGACCAACGTTTGTGGCTCATAAATGCAGATTATATATGATAGAGAAATGGGTTCCTACCATTGATAGAGAAATCATTGGCTTATTTCCTAAATCCAATTGCCATTCAAACGTTTCAGACCAAGCAACATCTCAAACGGTTATCTGCGGCTGAAAAGGGGAATTATTGGTAGTTAAGGGATATTCCGGTAATCACACTAACACACAAGCATATATGGGTTGTACAAAATGCAAAAACGGTTGCACACTAATTACACATTCCATCAATACCTAGATGGCTCATCAATGACAACTTTAAATGTATTAAAATGGGGTCGTTTCAGTAAACATACCCAAATACATGCTTCCTTAACTTGTACCTAAAGCTTTTAACCTAATACACAACATTTCACATTCCCAAAAAGCCCCCCACCTATGCGGTTGAAATTCAAACTATTCTTTGACCAAAACTCAATCTTATATAGCATAAGGAAGTTAGAAATATGGTTGATTCAACGAATTAATGTTCTTCTGAATGCTAAGCATCATAGTAAAGGTTTGTCTTACTAAATCTTTGTGGGAGGTTGGCATAAATTTTCACAACCTGGAGAGCAGTACACTAAATTCGCTGAAAGCACTCTTCAATTGGGCCGAACTCTTGATATCACTTTATTCTGGGCTCGATCGAACTTCCCTCGGCCGTTTCTTAAACCATGAAATTTGGGCCATAGGTTAGGAGCCTTTACCTCGAGTATTGCACTATGAATTGAGTGAAATTTTGTTTATTAGCCTATGCAATTAAAAATTGCCCTACAATTTCTTCACACATTAATTCCATTCTAGATCTAAAAAGAGTTCTCAACAATTCTCCATACACACATAAGAATTGGTTTACATGATCATTGCATCCTAACTCCGATAACAAAGTCTTATTTAATTTAAGGGATTTTTGAATCTAAGGATTTGGACCATTAAGAAAAGAAAATATGGCTAATGAATTAGCTTTATGGGCATATGTGGTTGATATGAAGGTAGATTGGCCATTCAATGAACTTGGTACGTTCATATTCATTGGGGTAAATTACATTGACTTAATCCTCCTTTATTTAAATCGGTTTGGCTAACCGGCGGTTAAGAGGAGGTCTCAAGTATTAATTTTTCAAGAAAAGTGTAGTTAATCCGGAGAAATGTCTAGATACAGGGGATGTAATAATTGTGATTGTGCGTAATTACATGACAAGTTATATAATTTAAGTGTGCTAGGGCACACCTGTCAGCAAAAAAATTTCTTAAATTATGATTTCAATTAGATGAATATTAATTGTTGTTTAGCTGAGCTTACAACAGCTTCGAAACATGCATGATGTTAAGATACATTTATATTCCCAAAATTCCCTTTTTGGTTTAGCTGATAAATTGCCTTATTATATAAAAATAAGAGTAGAAATATACCCTAAATTATGTAATCAGTCATTAATATGCTTAATGTAATAACTTAATTCTGCTTCAAATATTTTACTCTGGACAACAGTAGTGATTTAGTGGGCACTGAAAGCGCAAAGTTCGGCTGAACCTATGACGATATCCAAAGTTTTTAAAGTCCATTACGAGAATTTGGTGTTTGGATTGCAGTTCTTTATAAAAAAAAAAATCATCTTTTTCGTAAAACATATTTTTCAATAACTATTTTACATTATATATATATACACAATCGTTACAGTAAATTTTTCTACGAAAACTCCAAAAAGTAACCATATAAACGGGAAGAATTACCTATGGCTTATGTAGGAACTTTTCATGCCTGGAATTTAATTTCTCAAGACTAGTGCTACTGTTTGTGCACCATGTTGGTGAATTAAACAATTCTTACGTAAACCTGATGTAAACCTACGATTATATAAGTATTAAATGTATAGTAAAAAATCCCTCAAAAAAAGAAAGGGGGTATAAACTTAAGTTATGGTCTACACGTAGACAAGGGATCAACCAAAACTTTGGCCGTGGGAAGACCGGCTGAGTAAATTCTGAATGAAGTCAATTCTTTTAGAGGACTAAATGTTGCCTAGACCAAGTTTGGAGCTAGAAATCACAGGTCCTGGTAATTATGCGAGGTTGAAAAACTACATTCCAATTAAGAAAAGCTTTTTCAACAATTAGATGCAGAAAAGGCTAAAGTCATCAAATTCATAAGGGCTTAGACTAACGTATTAGAAAGTAAACAACCCATTAATGACACGATAGAGTACGACATGATACGATTCATTCCCACCCGTACAAATTAAAGCCATTAATTCCGATTGCATAGTCTTAGGTAGCCAACTATGAGGTCAATGATCTAGAGGACCTGAATGTTGCCCGGATCAAAATTGCCAGTTGGAACTTGGAAATGAGGAGGGGGTAGGGATGAACTTGGAATTTTGAACAAAAGAGATTTCAAAAAGCCTAAATATTGAAATTAATTAGGACTTGAAAACATCCAAGAAAAAAGAATCTATACTTTTGTTTGGTAGTCTTTCATAAGGAGGGACAGATGCCACGAACAAAATTAATCCCTGGAATTGGTCTACTTCAACACGGATCGGACTAAAATCTTGTTTCTTTAAGGTCATAGTTCACAAAGGTGGCCAAAATTTCATTTTGGTGTACCTATTGTTGACTTGACTGGATTATGTATCTAGTGGGTTTAACTAGTCTGCCACTCACGTTTACTAGTATTTTTGGCACTCAACATTTATATTGCAGCCCATAAATAAGTAAATGATTGCAATTTCACTGTTGAGGTCAATTAAGTCTTCACCATACTTTGAAATTTGATGCCATTAATGCAGATATTGAATTGAAATTGTCCTTTATATATATATATATATATATAAAAACCTGGCTAATTATTCCTAAGGCGTAGAAAGAGTTTGTCCACAATATTCCAAGCTGTGGAAATAAATTCCATCTTCTAATTGTTTATTTTAAAGTTTTTTAGCAGAAAGATGTTTTGAGTAGTATGATTCAGAGGGTTATCGAACTTTTAGCCACTAAATTTGAATGCAATTTGTACCTTAACAAAAAAAAATTTTGTTGAGTGGAAGGATGACTAACGTAAGATAAAAGGAAATTTAAATGTTTTCTTACCGCAATTGTAAATTTAGATGAAATATAAATGATGTGAGTTTTCAACAATATTTAATTTGCAGCAGTCTCCTACTGTACATAATGCAATTCCATTGTGTTCAAACAAAAACAACAAACTCTGTAATGATTAGAATGTAGTAGTGTAATTTTATTAGCCACTGGGCTGAGAAGTAGTGGTATAATTTTATTTGTAGAAGTGTGTATATTATTGTACTTGTAATTTTCATTTGTGAGTGAGAAGGCCTACTACTAATGAATAATAGAATACACCACTAAATTCTAAATTTCCATCACAGCAAAGCATGCACACCACCTAATTTTTAGAATGCCCCACTTTGCCTACTTCAATATATACTTGCCTCAAATTCTTTTTTTTCAAGGCGTGAAACTCGGACACTTTCAACAATTTCAAAGTGTCAATTTTAAGGGCATTACGGTCTTTATGCCAAAAACTCATTTGAATTTCAATTTTGACTCTCAAATTTATCTATAGACTAGAGAGTGCTTTTATAGTTTTGGGCCACAATAAGCCCATTTGAATTGCTATTTTGTGGAGTTTTGAAAAAAAAAAAATGTACTATAACGATTTGATATATATGAAGTAAAAAAATTATTGAAAAATGTGTTTATCAAAGAATCAGAAATCAGAAAACGCCTTCTAAACCACCCCATTCATCCACAAAGGAAAGTATAAAAATTTTTTGGAGAAAATTTGCAATCCAAATATGACCTGTGGTAAAAGAAATAGTTCTATTTACCGAAAAAATATTTGCCAAAAGAAACAGTTCAATAAGCAGCGTGAGACTCATGATAGAAAATTAAATGGCAAATACCTAGATCATATGTCGTGGATACCAACAAAACCACTATGCATTATGCTTAATGAATTTGAGGTAAATTAGATATTGGAAGGTTAGTCATAAATATGGACCAGGACATCCCTGCACATGAAAGAGATGTAATGATCATTTAAAGAAATAAGAATAAACATACATGCATACATGGACCCAGAATTTTCTTTGACGAAATATAATCTGGCATCTAGCAAATTCAGTACATAGAAGCAAGTCAAAGTTTGTGAATCATTTTCATGACTTATCACCTAACTTGCAAGCCAAATTTAGCTACAAATTTCAGAAGCATAGGTCAAACAAGAATGTTTTTGGAGACATTTGACAATAGACGGAGAAGACCATAAACAAGTTTACGCGGTTATGTGAATCATACACAGTGCTGAGAAGTCTTGGCTTTAAACTAAACTTTAAAAGCAAAGAATTTTAGGTAACCCAGCTTCTAAGGTGATGTTGAGAACGACATGTGAAATTAAGAATACCAAAGTTCAAAGACGTACACGGTTTCTCCTACTGTGTGTCTAGCTAGCTAAAGGCAAGATTGGGTCATAACATTTAAAGAGTTATTACTACTTTATCTCTTCAAACTATATCATTATTATCAATTTATTCCTAATGCTGGCTCCGTTTGAATTAGCTATTTTTGGGGATGTTTTTGAAATATTTTATTGTAATAATATAGGTGAAAAACTTTTACTGTACATGTTTTTAATGGTGTTTTTAAAAATATATTTTGATATATTTTTAAAACTTTATAAAATATTACAACTACCCACCACTACCCCACCCCTCCCCTCCCCTTTTCCTTCCTCCCCACCCTCTCCCTCCTCCTCCCCCTCTCTCTGGTCGCTGGCCATGACAACCGGATCAGATCTGGTCACCATGGTTGCCGCTCGCAACCAAATCTAGTCGCGAGTCGCAACTAGAAACTGGTTGTTGGCCATGGCAATTGGATTAGATCTAGTCACCATGGCGGGTGACCAAAGAGGGGGAGGGGGACAACGGGAGAGACATGGGGAGGAAGGAGGAAGGGAAGGGGAAGAGAGAAGAGGAGGAAGAAGGATGGAGGAAAGAGAGAAGGGGAAGGGGCGACATGTGGTGGTGTGTTTTTGGTGGTTGGTGGTGGTGGTGTATTTTTTATTTTTTTTTTTGTATATTTGGATTGTTTTTGATATATTGTATGGATGTGGTGTTTTGGAATTGTTTTTATTTGTGTATTATTATAGCATTGTTTATGAACAACTTGTTTTTCAGAGCTGTTATCTTTTAGTCACTTTATCTCCATAGGTAATTCACCTTAACATGTTAACAAATTTTGGACCAAAATACCATTTTATTTTATAGCATTACTATATTGTTATTATCATTTTATCTCTTTAAATTATAATGATATAATAGCTTTACTCTCTAATATTATTTTCTAGCTGTTTTACCTGATTGTTAACCTAACTAGTATGTTCAAAATTTTTTTAATGTATTTACTTTTTTATATATAATTAAAAATAAAATTTTGGAATGGTTATTCTCTCTTTTTTTTTCACTCTAAGAAACCCAAAAATATAAAAATAAAAAGATTTTATAAAATTTCTTTTTCACACTTATTAATATTAGAAAAAGAAAAAGAAATAAAAGAGAAGGAAACAGAAAATTAGATTTTACAAAGAAAGAAAATAAGGATGAATATAATATTATCATATTACTTTAATATCGTCAGCATTAGGATTGGAATTGGGTGGTAAATAGAAAAGTGAAGTAATTTCAAAATAATAAAAATATTGAATTCTTTCTTATTTGTAATTTTTCAAAAAAGAATTGAGCTCTCTCTTTCTCCCCCTCTCCCTCTCTCTCTTCCCTTCTATCTTTCTATTTTTTTCAATATTAATAAGATTGCCAAAAAAAAAGATTAATATTTTAACTTTTCTTCTTGATACTAAAAAGGAGAAGAGTCATTCTAAATTTTTTATTGTTTTTATTACAAAAAGAGGAGGCCACTTTTTCTAAAGTTCTTTAACTTGCTATGTTGGCCTAATAGTACGATAAATTGCATAAAAATTAACTCTAGGGAATAAATTGATAATAAGGCTATAGTTTATGGGGGAAAGTGATAATAATTTTAAGGACTAAATATGTCATTTCACTTGAATTAACAAACTCTATTAATTTTCACTGTTATTCTTAGGGGTAAAGTGACTAAAAAATAACGTTAATAGGAAAATTTATAGTGATACAAAACGTTAAGGGGGTAAAGTGATAATAACCCTTAAAACATAGACTCTGTTTAATAATCTAATTCAAAATTTAAATTTAATGTGTTTAAACCTTAATATGTTTAAATGCATTTGATAACAAAAAATAGAAAGTCTTAATTATTTAAGTGATTTTGAATTGCTTAGCCAAAATTTACTCAAAATAACAAGTGACAAACTGTTCACCTATCACTTAATAAAGAATACTCTAAAATGTTACGAATTTAGTACTTAACAATTTAGTGAATTAACAAATTCAAATTTTAAATTTTAGATTTCAAACTTTAGTTTTGTTAAACACACCCTAATCTAATAAGGTAAAAATTCTTAAGTTTAGTTAAATGCAAATAAATTCTTCTATTATATGCCCTAAAGACAAAAAGTTGGTCCGGTTTTTGTTTGCCTACCATAATTTAAATTTACTCTGTTAAAATGTATCCAACATAGGAGGTGATGATAATGTCAGAATTTTATTGTGCACTCACTGGGCCTGTTTGGAAGCCAGGTTTTTAAGCAAGTTTTTTACCTACTAATTTTTTAACAACTTTTGCTACAGGAACCCCAAAAACTTATTCAAAGTTTTTAACCTATATACTTCAAAAATACACAAAAAACTTTCCCTTCAACTTTTCTTCTTTTTCCTCCCCCACCCAACCCACCACATCCTCCGCCGCCGGCCACCACCTCCACCACCGCTTCCGGCGCCGGTCACTATTCCGGCCGCCAGTTCCGGCCTTCCTCTTTTTTTTTTTCTCTCTCCCTCACCCCCTCTCCTCCTCTCCCCTCCCCTTTTGACCGATCTGTTGGTGCCCTTCTGAAAATTTTTTCCTTTTTTTTTCTCCCTCCCCTCTTCGCCTCTGCCTCCCCTGCCACCCTCTCTCTCCCTCTTTGACTGATCTGGTCGCGCGACCAGATCGCAAAGGAGGAGAGGGGAAGGGGGAGGGACGGCGGGGGAAGAAAGGGAAAGGGGAGGGACGCGACCAGATCGCGTCGCGAAGGGGGAGAGGGAGGGTGGTGGGGGAGGGGAGGAGAGGGGGAGGGGAGGGGCGGCGGGGGAAGGAAGGGGAAGGGGAGAGGGAGAGGGAGAAGAGGGATGGCGAGGAAGGGAGAGGGAGGGGTGACGGGGGAGGGAGAGGGGAAGAGAAAAAAAGCAAAAAAAAAAAAAAAGAGGGGTGGCAGGGGAAGGAAGGGGAAGGGGAGAGGGAGAGGGAGAGGGAGAAGAGAGATGGCGGGGAAGTGAGAGGGAGGGGTGGCTGCCATGGAAGAGAAAAAAAGCAAAAAAAAAAAAAAAAAAGACAAAGAAAGTTGCTGCCATGGAAGTCTCCGGGAGAGGGTACAGAGGAGGGAAGGGGGAGGGAGAAGAAGCGGGAAGGGAGGAAGGAAAAGAAAAAAGAAAGAGAGAAAAAAAAGAAAAAAGAAAAAGAAAGAAAGAAATTGAAAAGGAAAAAAACTTTTTATCTTACAAAAGTTTTTCTACAACTTCTACAGTAATTTACAGTAAAATTTTATACAAACACCAAAAAAACTTACCTTCCAAACAAGCAGTTATTTTAATGTGCTTAACAGTGGGCACGGAATAGAAAAAAACGCATAAATATTGTGGGGGCAATTATTAACTACAATATGACTAGCTCATATCATTTAAGTGCGATGTGTTGTAACTTCACCATGCCCTCCGAAGTTTTTTTTTTTTTTTTTCACTATGTCCTCTGAAGTTGAGAATTATTGGAAATACATTTCTTTTGTGCAGCTAGTCCGTTTTAACTTCTGTAAGCAAAAATAGTGTAGCATGCAAAGAAAAAAAGTTCAAAAATCAAGATATAAAAAAAAGCAGGAAAAATTAATTAGCCATGACCATGCATCAATGGACACCTTTGTCTTGGTCCGACCACTTCATAATTGACTCTTTAGCATAGATTTATTCTTTATACAAAGGTTATTAATTAATTTGAGGGCAGCCTAAAGATAATTAACCCTTTCTTAAGCTAGCCAGATTGGTGATTGGTTTTCCTTTTTGTGATGAATAGAGCAAATGTAGGCCCAAAGGGCAGAAAAGCTTTTTATTTGATATTTGTGAGGGCAGTGATGGTGGGAAAATGTAATGCCAAAAAGTCAGGACCTGGTTTCCTTGATTGGAAGTATGAAAGGTTGAAAAACAAAGCAGAAAAGGGTACATGTCTGGTAAGTATTATGTTTGAAAAAAAGTGGGAAAAAGAGGTGGTTGCAGAGAGAATCATACACAGTGCCAATAATATACAAATGGAAAAGGTTAAAAGGCCGATAGAGATGGATCAGCTTCTTTTTAATCTCCTTAAAATCCGCTTTCATGATGTCTTGTCGGATAATTCATAGCACTTAATTAACCTCAACTAGAGTGCATCAATTAGAGAATTAATGATGAAGCTACAAGGGAAGGATTGATTATAGAGCATCATTTGGTTAGTCATTTGGATGAAATGCACTCATATTTCACAAGTTCTTTTCGTAGGCTTGCATGTACTCATGTTTCTATATATGTTTAATCTTTACATTCTCGACACCTTAATTAATTTGTTTTTGAAATTATAGCTAAATAAAAAGATTTTGCATCTTAATGAGGGTGTTTTTTTTTTTTTTTTGTCAAAATCTTAATGAGGTATCTTAATGAGGTATTTAGGTCTCAAATATTGGGGCTAGCTGTATGATCTTAGGGGGTGTTTGGTAATGGACACAAAGGTCAAGAAGGAATATTTGAGTTAATGATATCCACATATCTATTGTTTGATAAATCACTATGAAAATCATTCAATAGAAATGATGTGCACTTTTGCCCGCCCATTATTATTCTCCACTTATTGCTTGAGCTTTAAATTTTGTTAATTCACTAACAATTCACTAATAGAATAAAATACACTCGGATTTCCAACCAAATAGGTAAAACCCCAATTTCATAACAAAGAATGCAAGCCAAATACCTCCTTAGTTTCAATTTAGAGTCAAAGCAAAAGAATAATTACTTTTGTGTTAATTATTTTCAAAGATCAACAATTAAGCCGTACGCTGTAATATCAAGTGTTAATATTTATAAAATTGGTATCGTTTGTTGGAAAAAAAAAAAAATTAAGCCGTACGCTGCTATCAAACTCAAACTTTGTGTTTGTTTGTTGCCTTGGAGACTGGCTTGTTGACATCTTCCAAACCTTTTAATTCCACAGGTTCACACGTTAAGCATAATTATTGGATAAAATAAATATCTCCACCTTTTGGGCATTGTTCATAACCATTCAAGCCAGCTACGTACAAGGAGACCTATTGAAGAAAAAGAAAGAAGGAAAGAAAGATTTGGAACCTTGATGAATAATGGGAATCAATATGAGATCTCGTAGCCTGTTGAGGCGACATTTTACTGGATGACAATTTCAATAATATGTTCACGAGGCAGATCCTATCTTTGCCCTTTTGGAGGGTACCTAAAAATCTTGTACGAGTTTTAGTTGACAAGAACTAAAGCTTTATTATCTACAAACACGTCAATCTAGAATCATAAATTATTGACACCAGATGTCATGGGATCGTCAAACATGACAAAAAATTATGTCAAAACATGATCAAGCAAAATAAACAGAAGCTAGCAATGTGTAGATTTTCGACACTGAAATCCTAAGTTGTTTCCATGGATTTGGTGATAGACAGAAAATTTTGGTATCTTCCCCCTTCAAGCCCCAGCCAAAAGTCGTGGTTTCATTTTCTGGTCAAACACGTGATTTTTGGACATTTTTTTTTCCTCAAAAAAAAAAACGCTCAATTTTTCCTCTGCGGATAGTATAAATTCTGTGATCTTTTTTATTCCTGATTCTTACATTAGACATTGATTAAGACATTAAAAATTGTTAAGTGGAAAAGTGGTGTACTTAGCAAGAATAGTGACATTTAGATTCCAGATGCAATTATGGCGAGTTATCAGAATTCCTTTGGCATAGAGCTTGAATCAGAAATTTTTGATCATGCTTCGAAGAAACTGATTTGAGGTCATATCAGTGTAAATAAACTTGATGTCTAAGCTCTTGAGCCAGATTTTTTTTTAAAAAAAAAGCTTAAAAAATTTACCTTGTATAGCCAATAAAATGCTTTTTTTTTTTGGGTGCTGCTAAATAAAATTTTAATTCACAAGTAATAAATACGAGAGTTGGCGTGTTTTTACCTTGTGAAAGAAAGGGAAATTTTAATACACTTGCCCAGGAAAGATTAATCAACGAAAAAAGGAATCTTTATGGATGACCTTTTTTCAGAGCCAAAGAGTGAAAATGAGCTATCTCTTGTCATATTAGATTGGCTTCGTTCATCCACTGGGAATTCAACTAAACAAATTTTATTTTTAAGGGATACAAGCGGTTCTTTTTCTTGATTTTTTTAAGGGATGTTTAAAAAAATGTGGAAAGAAGTGAACTTGAGGTTAAACCAACAAATTTACTATTAATTATTTGGTTAATAAATATCCCAACAGTTTTCGTTAGGTATTGGAGGTACTTGCTCTTATCTTTTGACTTATCATGCAATACAATGGATGATATTATTATGATCAATGACTAAGGCATACCTACCAAATTCATCAGCCAAACAAAATCCAGTTCTAGAGGCATATTGGACACTTAGAGGTGAAAGGGCGCTTTTTTTTTTTTTTAGTTTTTTTAGTTTTTTTTTCTTTTTTTTTTTTTGAGATGGGGAGCTGTTCTAACCAGAGAGAGAGAGAGAGAGATGGTGATGATGATGATGATGATGATGATGGAAGGTTGCAAAAGAATAGTCCAGTCCAAGGACATATAAGAATTAAAGGTACATTTCAACTGATTTTAGGGAAATTAAATATGACGCATAATGAAGGATAGTTAAATACATTTAATGAACTACAAGCAAAAGTAAACCATTTAGTCTATATTCATGATGTTATAGAAGAATTTGACTGAAATCTTGCCCAAAAGTCTAACATGATAAAGTAACTGATTTCTTTCATGTTTCAATTGAGGTACATGCTTGTGTGTGTGCATCTTCTATATAGTAATACTTCCTCTCCGTCTTTTACTTGTTTTTGATGTAATATTGACTTAATTGATAACATCCCAAATACTTCTTGCTTTTGATTTGATTATGGATTTACACAGGTATCGAATTTCTAAATTAACTCACAGCCAATAACCTGACTTGCTACAAATTGGATTTTGTTTGAACTATTCTAGGATTCTCTTCATATAGTGAGCCACATATTTGCATGTCATTTTCTTTAACCCCACCACTAATCTCAGTATGTGTATGTATGTGTGTGTGTGTGTTAAATCCCTCTCACCCTTCTCTCTCTCTCTCTCTCTGTGCAAATGCCAGAGGAGAAAAGAATGGTGAGAAGTGGAAAAAGTTTCCAAAAAGACAAACCAAACCACCTTTTGCCTTTTGTATATCAACCTCAAGTGTAAGCTTTTCTCACACATAGGTCTCTACATATAAGCCTTCAGAGGTAGTGATTTCAAATGAGTTCTCCAAAGATGGGAATTAGAACAACAAACTGCCATGTCCAAGACATGAATATGTGCTTTCAGGCAGCTCCAACCTTCATTGAGTGGCTCAAGCCAACGCATGAATCCTCATCTTCATCTTCATCTTCTTCATCCACCATAAGTAGTACTCAACAAGAATTCCTTGATCAATTCACAAATCCCATGAGTTTCTTGAAACTTCCTCTCTTTTATCAGCAACAAGAAGAAGAGCTAGCAGTTCATGAATCCATCCAATGCTTGCCTCTTCTTAGCCAGTTCACCGACACCAAAAAACCACTGAAAGAGGAATTAGATGAGAATGGAATAGGGCAAGAAGAGAGTATATTTGGAATCAAGGGATCAGATAAGGTTGAGAAAGTAACAGTTGCCCTTCACATAGGATTGCCTGATTCAGGTAGTGCTTCTTCTGACAGTGAGACAAAGCCCTACAACTTGAAGGAAAAACCTGTGGATAATTATCAGAAGAGTCCTAGTACTGACGGTTGTACTTTCAACAATGAGAGTAGATTTTGGATCCCAACACCAGCACAGATCCTTGTTGGACCAATGCAATTTGCTTGTAACATATGCAACAAGACCTTCAATAGGTACAATAATATGCAGGTTAGTGAATTTTATTTTATTTATTCCTGGGGATTGGTTCTTGATTTTTCACCTTCACAAAATTATACAATTGATGGGCACTCACTACTTATATGCACTCTCCATGATGGTTTTTTGAAACTATATAAATATGTTATTTTATTTCCATGCATGAAGAAAGAGCCAATACTACGAATAGAAATCTGCCGGCCATATAAAGAAAGTCTGGTTTGTAAACAAGCAAAAGAAACCTGTTTCATGGGAAACTATAAGGTCATTTTTCATCTGTATAATCGGCTATCTAGTACTCGTTTGTTTCCTCTTTCTAGCAGCCAGACGTTTTATCCTACTTCCGTGTGCTTTTCTTCTTCTCATATATCCTCCTCCTACTCCTTTTATATTTTTTGGGGTCGAATACTTTTTTTTTTTTTCTCGTGTAAGAGCAACCAGATGTTTGCTATAAACCGCAGACCTAGCAGCAGAACTGGACTTTCGAGCTTTCCATGGTCTGTGCTTCCAAACTAGCTCACGAAATTTAGGAAAAGTGTATGGTTATTCTAGGCCTCGAGGATGGAAATTTTGTGATTTGGACGTGGTTGCAATGGTTGCTTTCTATGGATGAAGATCGATCCCGGTGGGGAAAGTCTTTGGGTTGAGGTGGGAATTGAAATTGCAATATGTGTGCCCACTTCCCGATTCCAAAAATTGTGGCCTTAGCTCTCATTTCTTCTGTGGGGGGTTTTTTATTCTTAATAGTACTGTCCTTTTTGGCTTTTTGGTTCTTCCTTTGGAATTTCATGGAAACAAATGGCAATGGAACACAACCAACCCCGCAAACCCCACCCCCCCCCCCCCCTTTTCTTGGTTTCAGAAGGAGAATTTTTAGCCTTAGCCTCCAAAGCTTTCTTTCGATCTAGGAATTGATATGTTGAATCCTCAAGATGATAAGAGAACGATATTAAAATGTGAACTAAGCAAGAAATGGGATTGCAATCTTCAATTTCCAACTTCTTGTCTAGTAGTAAAATTCGACTATGCTATGAATCCCCCAAATTAGCACACATAGAAATATGACTATGAGTTATTAATATTCTTATTCTTCTGCAACAAAATGATTTTCCTCTCTCTCTCTCTCCCCAATTGGATGGTTAAAAATTTTTGAAACCATTTTTATGAACTGATTTAGCTTTTTCTCTCTTTTTTTCATTTTTGCTTCCATACGTGCTATACTAGTACTATTACGAATAATAATATAGCACAAGGCCTTCATTCAATTTTCCTGATTTTTAGCCTCTCTCTTTATTATTATTATTATTGTTATTATTATTATTATTCATCTCATATGTCAAACTCTTTCAGTAAAAGGAAATTAATCTTTTTTTTAAGTTCAATATTTGGTTTGAATTGATACAGATAAATCCTAACCTATAAATTTTTTTTGGGTCAATGGACGTTTCTTTATGTTCTTTCTTTTGCATTCTCCAATTGTAACAACAAATATGAGCATTTGTTACACAGATGTCTATTATCTTATTTATTGTTGCAAAAAATGTTGCAGAAACACTTCTGGTTTTTTTGGCTTTATAAGTTTTTGATTCCATTGTCCTTAATGTCATATATGCTAAAAATTCTTCAGAGTCTAGTGACTAAAGGCAATTGCTAAGATGGAAGAATATGGTACCCTTCTTGACATTTGGACTTTAGTGGCCTATCCATTCTTTTTCTACTTGAAAATGGATGCCAAATACAATTAATAACAGAAAGATCCGTCAATCCAAAGGAAAAAAAAAAACCTAAATTCATTTACTCCAATTTTAACGTCCTAGGAAGTTCTTAACCTTAATCCTTTATTTTTTATAACATTTTACCGCCATAAATTCTTTAATGTGTATTATCTCACTTTAGCCTATATCTAACGACATCTTAATTCATGGGATGCCTAATGAATCTAAAGTATTGAAAACGATAAAAACAACTTTTTCGACTGTACACATTATTGTTGTCTTTACAAAAGCTCAAAATGTATACTTTAGAAGGTAAAGTTGTGCAAAAATAGTTTTCTACCATTTGATCATCTGGAGTACAAATGTAAGAGTAAATTTCTATTGATGCAGATGCACATGTGGGGTCATGGTTCTGAATTTAGAAAAGGTCCAGAGTCCCTAAGAGGGGCACAACCAGCAGCGATGCTTAGGCTTCCTTGCTATTGCTGTGCACAAGGCTGCAAAAACAACATCAATCATCCTCGAGCAAAGCCATTGAAAGACTTCAGAACCCTTCAAACTCACTACAAGAGAAAGCATGGAGCAAAGCCATTCAACTGTAGAAAATGTGGCAAAAGTTTTGCAGTCAAAGGAGATTGGAGGACACATGAGAAGAATTGTGGGAAATTATGGTATTGCACCTGTGGCTCTGATTTTAAACACAAAAGATCATTAAAGGATCATATAAGATCCTTCGGAAACGGTCATTCTCCACACCCTTCTCTTGAAGGCTTTGAAGATGAAAAGGAATGCATCACTGGTGGCTCTGAAGATGAAAATGCTCAGTATTAACCATACCATGAAGGCTTTTTTTTTTTGAAAAAAAAAATCGTTTTTCCACATTTCGAAATTCTCAAGAAGAAGAAGGGAAAAAAAAAAAAGATGAAAGTCGGGGACCCTCTATATAGTATTTCTTTGAGGGTTTTCTCTCTTCACTCTCTCCCAACAGGCATTTGCTCAATAACAAAAAATTCTCGATTGACTGCCATTGGAGGAAGCATATAGGGGGCGGTTTGTTATGGAGCACTTGACCAATTTCTATGGGGTGAGTAGTGTTTATGAATGTTTTTATGCACGGTTTGATATCCGGGTTTGCATAATAAGGTGATTGCTTTGAAGTGGTGAAGCAGATGAATTTTCTTCTTTTGTTCACGATGATCAAGGTACAGTAGTAATTGAGGGATGGAGGAAATTTGTCAGCTTCATTGCTAATTTGTAATCCCATCATGTGAATTTTTATCATTTTCTTTCAAGACATTTGGACTGTTTGTTGGTGATTGCCTTGAAGTGGTGAAGCAGATGAATTTTCTCTTCTTTTGTATTTGATGATCAAGATTCTGTACTAGTGAGGCATGGAGAAAATTTGTCAGCTTCATTGCTAAATTGTAATCCCAATGCTTTTCCATCGTTCTATTATGCATGTAAGCCATTGTGGGTACTGTTCTTGATGGAAAGCTACCAGCTTCATGGCTACCTTGTAATTTTCAATATCTGGATTTGCGTAGTAGTACCATGATGTGCTATTATTATCCACTTTTTTCCCACAACCATGCATTGTCTCGATAACACTCAAAATATACGGTATAATAAATAAACTTGGTGTACATTTGTTGAAAGAAGTAACTCACATAGCACCATATACATATATACATTGTGATTATGAGAATTATATATACTTGTAAAACTCAAAATAGTACCAAACTTGTATAATTAATTTTGGAGAAACATTTCAACTCCCTGAAATAGTTTCTTATGACAATGCTATTAAACACGGGGCGCATATATTTAAATATCAATAGGTTTGGGAGAGATAATAATCCTGAATTAGTAGTAACTGTTATCAGTACTATAGTAGCTAGATTCTTGATTGGGTATGGATTACAAGTAACACGCTGTGGTGATACTGATTATAACTCAAACAGCATTAGGACTAATTAATAACCAGACAAGTTACTATGATAATTGTACAAAGTTCTAACTTGGATTGTGGGTAGAATCATAGAACTGGGCTACCTCCTGGCATACAAATACAAGTCAGCCACCAGGAAATCCTAAGGCGTGTAATATGATTAGGGAACAGTCCTGCCCCATGTTATAAGCACCATTAATAATTCTAAGCAATGAAGGTAGAACATAAAGTTTACATCACTTTTTTACCGAAAAATGAGACAAATACTATAGCCAATTGGCAAGTCAAGCCGGCATCAACGCCACTACTTTTCTTCCTCTCCTCCTTCTTTTCCCTTCTCCACAATTTCTTTATTCACTGCTCCGGTTTGTAAGTTGGAGAAGTTATTATGAGAAAAAAGTTAGTCCAACTTGGAGGCACAACACGTAAATGG
Organism: Coffea arabica; assembly: GCF_036785885.1. Classification (NCBI taxonomy): domain Eukaryota; kingdom Viridiplantae; phylum Streptophyta; class Magnoliopsida; order Gentianales; family Rubiaceae; genus Coffea; species Coffea arabica. The sequence continues at coordinate 45,008,242 of NC_092311.1, forward strand.
AAAAAAAAAACAAAGAAAAAGGTAAACGACATCTTTACAAGGGAATTATTATTACTTTAAAAGATTAACTTTTCCGTGAATTCTTTGGTCCTTGCCTGGACTACTTTGATTGTATAAAACGTGTTAGATAAATGCAAGATTGCGGAAAAAGGCAGCAGGAGTTGATTTTAGGTCAATAATTTAGGGAAAATCTTTGAAGAATTTTGGTGTTTAATAGAAAAAAATGTGTCATCCCCATAAGCTTCTGAGTTGAATACACGAATGTATGTACTTTGTTTATGGGGTAGGCTTGACTTAGATGAAATCAAAGGTGTGCAGTGAAAATGGAAAAAGTCTGATTGCACTTTGAAGATGAGGGTCAAGGGGGGATGGGGATCCCCCCCACTATGCTTTGTCGAGTGTGGAAAGAGGGGGGGACTCACCTTCTCCAAGCTTCTTATATGCATACAAGATAATGTGTTCATACAAGGAGGAGCAAACATATATCAGCAATAGGACTAGTCCTAGGAGTCATACCTTTTTTAGTTGATTTTTGAATTACTGCAGAAGAGTTTTATCTTTTGATCGAAAAGAACAATTTTAAATGGTTCATTTTTTTAAAAAAAAAAAAGAAAGAAAGAAAAAAGAAGGAACTTCCTAGACAGGATTTTATTATTTTAGGGTTAATTGAAAAACTTTATTCCAGAACTTCAAATCATGTTAGTAGAGTTCTGTGTGTTTATCAAACCATCCGTATTAATTTGAAATTCAATAAAAAGATAAAGGATGTTGTTATTTCCCTTTTTTTTGAGATAAAACGCTTCAGTTCTAATAATAGTTCCAAATTTCTATAGTTTTGAAGGCAATAGTAGAAGATACATATACCTACTATCTTTCAGGCTTCTTCACAGGGGCATATATAGACATTGCAAAATTGTTATCCCAGCTTGAAAAAGCTCAGAAAAGTTCTGCTTTAATCCACCATGAAGGTTTAGTTTGGCATTGTGTTTAATGGAGAGGGATTAGAGCTTAAAAAAAAACCCTATTTTCTAAAACATGCAAACTCCCACCAGTTTAGACCTGAATTTTGGAGCATTAACAGAAAATGATAATAACTTTCCATTTGTGGAAAGCCTTTAGGGTTATAATACGTCTAACATAGGGCTAAAAAAAATGGTCGAATAAATTGTTATGAACTAATAATGCACAAGTATTTTCTTTTAATTTTTCATTCGTCTATAAAATGTCCGTGCCTGACTTTCTTTTTTTTTTTTTTTGGTAAGTGACTGATTTTATTAACACATAATCAAATAGTAACATGAAAAAACTTGTATGGATCAAGTCTACATAGCTTGAAATCATTCATCTCAACAATCACTTCTTACCCGGTTGCTGCCCATAATTTGGGTCAGAAGGCTTTGCTCTCAAACTAGTCAAGGGCTTATAGCCCATATCCTCTTGCCTTTTTTCTTCTTTCTTTTTTTTTTTTTTTTTTGGTGTTTTTGTAGAGGAAACTTCTGTTACTTCTAAGTCTGATGTCTAAAGCGCACCCACAAAAAAAAAATTTGTATCTAATAATTGTGCCCCTAATACTTCCATCATTACGTACTCCAGCGTCAAGATCTATGTTATTCTATCGGAAGAGGGCAGGAACGGTTGCTTCCGTTCTTAGCAGTTTACGGTCAAGATTTGGCCAAAAAAACTGTAAGGTTCAAATTTCATCTTGTACCTCATTTTTAATAACATGTGTAAGATTCACAAAATTTTGTTATAGAATTACATATTATTGAAAGTAAATTATACAGTGGTGCAAACAGAGTTACGCCGTATGTAAAATGCACGTGACCTTCAGGAACGTTACTGCCCCGAGTCCCTATTCTATCTGGTGGACACGATAGGTTTTTTCAGCAACTTCAGAAGCTGCCAAGTGTCAAAAGAATTGCTACTACAATAAACAAACTAGCTTGCCATCCTTTGTCTGCACTCTTGCATGCAAATTACAAACCTTAGTCCCAATCCCAAGTCCTCCTGCATGCATTATCCTGTTTTTATATCTAGTAACATAAATTAAGCATTACCAAGATTAAACCAACATCCCAGGACAATTTAAGATAGACATCGAATTACACAAACCTTAGCCCTGCATTTTTATCTAGTAGCATTAATTAAAGCATCTGACAAAGATCAAACCAACATCCCAGAAACCTAATAAAGAACTCTTGCGAACGGTAAAGTTCTTTGGGTTTAAACCAACACTTGTCCGCACCTTAGGCAATGTTGATAGTCGTGGCAAGCGATGCAATTCTCATCAACACTTGTTAGCTATGTGGGATGACAGATAACCCATGTTTGGAGTACGTGTCTGTTCACTGAGCTGTGTGCATGCAACACCAGCTTGTTGGTGAAGTGAAAAAGAGTACCTTCCTAGGACTAAATGTTTTACAGAAACCTTCTTTACCTGAAGTTCTGATTCTAAGGAAAAAGAGAAACCAGTGTTTTTTTTTTTTCTGTATTTTGCTGTTTCTTGGTTAGGAATTTGAGCACAAAACCGAGAGAAAGAAAATCTGGTTCAAGATGAAGGTTTGTATTCTTGCTGATTCTTTGTTCAATTTGCTTCTTTAGACATGGTTAGTTCTCAAAGAAATATTGATGATTAACCGTAACTTTAATATGTTAGTGGGCTGATTTTGCCCTTGGAACTCGAAAGAGTTGAGCTGATATTTATTATTCTTTATAGCATTTTTTTTCTTTGGAAAATGGTGCGTCTTCAAGGGGAAAAATAAGAACAAGATAGCCAAATAATCAAATGAAAGACGGGATAGTCTAGTGGTATAAATCTTTCTTTTTTTTCTGAATTATAGAATAGTATCCATTTTTTGCATGGCGAAAAGAAGAAGCTAGAAAAGGAGATGTTGGTTTCTAGTTGTGTACTTGTGCAATTAACATGGACGGTAGTCTTGGCTTTTATTTTCATAAATGCGAAAATTAGCAAACACAAACGGCCAAACTTTGCCTCAGCTTTAATGCCAAACGTGTATGTAGGTTAGCGGTACTTCCAACAAGAAGGATAAGAAAATTGAAGGGAAAATGATATAATAAAGCTGACTAGGGAATGTATGTATCATCATATTTCTCACCTGCTGGGGATTCCTCAAATCAAATACTAGTACATCAGATTTTCCAAAGCAAATGTTTCCAAAGAAAAAAAGGAACTGAAAATGAACTTGTTCTTTGTACTTCGGGCGTGCATAGATAAAACTCGTTTTTACAATGAGGTCCTAGTTAATGTGGTTTGATGTGTCCATATGTAGGTTCATGAGAAAGGATCTCATGCTCATCAACCTGCTGAGGAGGATAGAATGGTAACAAGGAAACAGAAGGCAGAGAGCAAAGGGCACGAGGAAGGGCAGTCGCCCAAGAAGGCGAAATCAGAGAATGACAATGACCGGAATAATGGAAAAACAACTTCTGGGATAGCAGCAGATTTCGACAAGTTCTGTAAAGCTACGAGGGAGCATCTGTCTATCGAACAAATGCGCGGAATACTTGAAGCAAATGGCCAAGATCCTTCTGGTTTGGATGATGCTGTTGTCCCCATATGGTAAGCAAGGTTCCATTTCTAGATGAAAATAATAATATATTTTCATCATTGACATAAACTCATTATGTCAGACCTGCACTTTTTTTATGTTAGCAGTATATGACTATTAATAGCTATGCATCAAGATTATCTGGAAGCAGTTTCTTGGCCTTAATTTATACTGTCTTCTTTCTATCCCTTTTTCTGTAAGCAGCCAAGACATTCTGTTTTATGGTCCACTTGCTAACTGTCCAATATGTGGTGGCACATTGGTATGCAACGGTAAGGAATATACCTGCACGGGAGAATATAGTGAGTGGTCAAGTTGCACCTATACGACTAAGAATCCACCAAGAAGGAATGAGCCCCTGGAGATACCTGAATCTGTTGAGAAGTCTCCGGTTTCTGATGTAATCCAACACTGTTCTTTTCCTTACCTATAATACGAGTTAAAGTTGAGAAGCCATTTTCATGAATTGCCTAACATGCTACTTGGTAATTTAGTTGATAATAAAGAAACATCAAGATTCAAACAGCCGCCCCCAGAGGGAGTTGGCTTTGGCTGATAAACCATTTACAGGAATGGTGATTTCTCTGTCAGGCCGTCTAAGTCGAACGCATGTAAGTTTCTTATCTCTGTTGCTTCGACTGTCATATAGCCCTGAGGTGTTCCTGATCCAGTATTTTCATTTATAGCAACACTGGAGATCAAAGATTGAGAAGCACGGGGGGAAGGTTGCCAACCATGTTATTGGTAAGGATACAAAGCCCTTCTTTAATGCAGTTATGTCCTTATCAGCTTCAATTATTGGAAGTATGCAATTCCAGGGGTCACTTGCCTAGTTGCATCATCGGCTGAGCGAGAACGTGGTGGCTCTGGCAAATTGGCTGAGGCAATGTAAGTGGTGATTCGTATTTTAAGCAGATAAGTACAATGAGTTTCTGCATCTGTGATTTATATATTCAATTGTTTGATTTTGAAGTTTTGAAATCTTTCTCTCTCGTGTAAAACGATATTCACCAGTGAGACGGGGATACCTGTTGTTAGAGAGGAATGGTTAATTGATAGCATTGAGAAAAAAGAAGCACAACCCTTGGATGCTTATGACATTGTGAGTGATCTGGCTGTAGGCGGTAAAGGCATTCCTTTGGACAAGCAGGACCCAAGCGAAGAGGCAATCGAGACTATTGCGGCTGAGGTTCTTCTGATCTTTTATAAAGGAGATTCATACTCAAAACTTTTGATTGGTCGAGCATATTTGTAATGATATTCAATACATCCTTTGCAGCTAAATGTTTATGGAAAAAGGGGTGTCCATAAGGATACAAAGTTGCAGGATGAGGGTGGGAAGATATTCGAGAAAGATGGTATACTGTACAATTGCGCTTTTACTCTTTGCAATCAAAAACGAGGAAACAAGTATTGCTCTAACCTTTCCCAATGTTTATGGATTTATTAACCCGTCTCCAGGTTTAAACTGATCAATCTAATTAATGCATCTTCCACATTATGCAATTAATCATTGTACCTGAAAATCGATTACATATGTATCAAAAAAGGGGAAGAATTGGTGACATTGAGAGGGCAGATGATCAGCTAGACGAAAGGGAAAACATTGATAATGCAATTATGGAGTTTGTTAAGATTTTCGAGGAGGTGACTGGGAATGAGTTTGAGCCGTGGGAAAGAGAGAGGAAATTTGAGAAGAAGCCCGGCAAGTTCTATCCCCTTGACATGGTATACATCAATGCTCATCATAATCAGGCTAAGACATTTCTTATACAGAACATATGCGGTGACACTCATGTTTGCTAATGTTTCTGTTGTGCCACCACGGGAATAGGCCGATGGTGTGGAAGTTAGGCATGGGGGAATTGGCTTTAGGCAACTTGGATTAGCAGTTGTGCATAGTAAGCTTGATCCGATGGTGGCAAATTTCATGAAAATCTTGTGCAGTCAAGAGATTTATAGGTAGAGTCCTTTGTGCATAAGTTGCTGAATTTTTTTTAACTTTGAGACCAATTTAAAGTTTAATTACATGATCTCAGATATGCTTTGACGGAGATGGGACTAGATTACCCAGAATTTCCCATCGGAATGCTCTCAGATGTGCATTTGAATAGATGTAAGGCTCATTTCTGTAATTTATCATTTAAGAGCATTGGCTGTACTTACGCTAAGGAGGACTGAGTTTCTTCCCCCCCGGGCGCGGTTCTCTAATTGCAGGTAAGAGTTATCTCCTGGAATTTGTTGAAAAATTGAAATTTATGGAGGAGTCCGGACCAAAGGCTGAGGCATTTTGGACTGATTTCAGCCAAAGATGGTTTACAGTTTTTCCCTCTACAAGGCCTTTTACATTCCGTGACTTGGGTGATCTAGCAGAGCATGTGAGTCAATTTCTTCCCAGGGAACTTTCTCCGAGATATTGGCACCTTGCAATATATTTATGTTAGCTGAATCCTTGGTATGACTGCGCAGGGTGCAGCTGCGTTTGAAACTGTCAGAGACATTACAGCAGCTTCCTATGTTATAGGAGACATGTCTGATGGTATTGTTGATGATCCTCTCTTTGATCGGTATAAGAAGCTGGGATGTTCTATTTCTACTCTTGACAGAGATTCAAGTGACTACAAAATGGTAGTAAATTATCTTGAGAGGACCTATGAACCTTATAAAGTTGGAGAAATTGTAAGATCATTTACACATCACTTCTTGTAATCTTGACCGTCTGGGGACGTCAAATCACAGAACCTGCTATGAAATTTGAGTTTTCATCTCGCTAAAAATTTCATTTTTTTCAGAATTACGGCGTCTCTGTTGAGAACATCTATGAGGTTGAACCAAGTGCATGCCCCTCTCTTGAAGAAATAAAGAAGTTACCAAACAAAATGCTCCTGTGGTGTGGTAAGGCTTGATTTCATGCTTTCCTTTATTTTTTTCTCTCTTTGGTTTCACCTCTTCAAAGTTCGAACTTCACCTACAGCTCTCACACAATTTTGATATTCTATGTAAAGGTTCTCGAAGTTCAAATCTACTGAGGCACTTGCACAAAGGTTTTCTGCCTGCTGTTTGTTCACTGCCTGCTCCCGGTTATATGGTAATGAAGTCCGTTCTGATGTTGCATCCATAGAGGTCTATTCTTTTAGAAGCTCATGATTTTATTTCTATGCAGTTTGGCAGGGCCATTGTCTGCTCTGATGCTGCAGCAGAAGCAGCTAGATATGGTTTTACAGCTGTTGATAGACCAGATGGTTTCCTAGTACTGGCTGTAGCATCCTTAGGGGAGCAGATTCTTGAAACTAGTAGCCCACCTGAGGTACATGAAATTGTTTCTTAAACCCGTTTCATAGAAGTACATGCTTACCTGTAGGTGATTTTCAACTCGTCTCTCCTGTCCATGAGCAGGATACAGAGTCCCTGGAAGAGAAGAAGAAGGGGGTGAAAGGTCTGGGTCGAAAGAAAACCTATGAATCAGAACACTTTGTGTGGAAGGATGACATCAAGGTGCCTTGTGGCCGCCTAATTCCCTCGGAGCACAAAGACAGTCTTCTTGAGTACAATGAGTATGCTGTCTATGATCCACAGCAGGTAAAAAATTTTCATATGGCCTGGCTAAAACTTTCTATGGAGTTGGATAGGTAGGAGAAGAATATGTAGCTGAATTCTGTTTTCTGGGCTTTCTTTTTCCTTTTGTCAGGTAAGCATAAGGTTCTTGGTGGGAGTTAAGTATGAAGAACAGGATGTGGAGTACGACGTACAGGAGTAGAGAGATGAAGCAGAGCAACTTTTTTTGGGAGAGACTTTTGAAAATAACAGGGCAGGGAAGGTATGTAGATAAATCGCTTCACCTTTCTCGTTTTAGAAACTAGAAAGGGAGTGCTGGAAAGGTTGGTACTTACATGGGTGGTTGGAGTTCTAAAACTTAAACAAGAAATGTTGCTGATGATTTATTTTGCTTGCTGTAATTATCTCAAACATCTAAAAGTGTAGTTGTAGGTGATACAATCTCTCTATTTTGTAATGTTAAACCGGTGGCTTGTTTATGTGTTTTTTAAATGAACTGGTCTGAAAGGAACACTAAGATCCACGATCAGTTTACGAATTACTGGAGCTTTTTTAATGAAAATGAACTAAAATTGTCTTTGTATCCAGTGTTGTATCCGGAGCAGGACACCGCACAAGACAATATGGACTACAAGACAATATGGACTAGGGACGTTTGTCTTGGGGCTTGTTTTGAACACACGATAACCAACTTTGTTGTCCTGGTCTGGAATGGAAAGATATTGCTGATTACAGGGTTCACAGCCATATTGCACAATACCATTTGGATTGTTTCTTCTGTACTACCTAATGGTGCCTAATCTGTTCTTTCTGTGATGTTTATGTGGGACTTTAAAGAGCCACCGGAATCTAAATAATAAATACTCATTCAAGTCGCACAGATAACTTCGTCTCAAATCAGGCTGTAAGCTGAAATAGAAGCGCCTCTAGAGGAAATATATAAGAACAACTGAGCCTGTGGAGGCACTTTGTTCATCACAACAGTGAGTGTGTGCTTGCTTTAGCAGAAAATATTGCCACAAACATAATCTCTTGTTGGAGGGATGGAAACTAATGAGTACATTCTTCAAGACATTAAAGCAACTTGCCTGCTCATGCCACTATGCATGCTTAAGCAGGAGAAACAACTGATGTATCATTCTCTGTAAAATCCTACTTCTCATTTCACTCTATAATCTAGGATCCCAAATATGAAACTATATGTTTTTTAGCAATGTTTTGCACATTTTACAGGGATTGCTTAAGCAAGTACCTGCGACTGTGTTTTCCACTGTCCTAGGCACACTTCAACTAAGAAAGCGTAATGCAAAAGCAGTTGACTCTAAAGAGACGAATCATGTTAAGAAAATAGTTCCAAGATGGTATGCCAAATATAAATTGTTGCATCTAGCTTGTTGTGATATGATTGAGCCGTTGGAAGACAAAATTCTAATGATCTAAGCTACTGGAGAAATAACCAAAAAGGAAAAATGGTAAAGGCTCTGTCTCTTGGGGTATGATAATATAGACACTTCCTGAAACTTTGAATCTTTGCCAACATGCAGCATGATTGGCAAAGTAGACAGTGAAGTCATTTTTTACTGGTATATATATGTGTTCTGATTACATGAAAATCCTGCTAAGATAGCATTATCAAGCTGATATTCACAAGTCAGACACCAAAATTCAACAAAAGAGTATCTCCAAGGAAAGCGCTAAGAAATCCTACAAACTGAACTTTGGACGATGACACTAAATATGGGAACATCTCCAGAGGCCGGATAGTTGGAAAATATTTTTCATTGTCAACCATACAGCTATAGAAGCCAGATAGATAGAAAATATTTGTCAACATCTCCAGAAGCTGGATAGTTGGAAAATATTTTGATCAGCTGTACAGCTTTTGTTTTGTAATTAAAAGATCTTTTACAATTGATTTACAAAAGCATATAGAAGGAACTGATATGTGCGAACAGAAAGCCAATAGATCGTCTCATATCTATCATCATCATCCAGGAAAAAAGAAATCAACTCCCAACTGATGCAGATAATTCAGTCCAAAGGCCATCTATAAATATATTGGTGGTGTCATAATCTACATAATGTTTGATTGGGAAGATGGTATCATTCTTTCTAGGTACCATTAGTTCTACCTCAAGACAATAACTGGATAAGCCAAAAACTTAGAGTGCAACAAATGCTGAGTAAAGTCAAAAGTATAAGAATTTGCATTTCATTCAATTTTACTGTTACAATTCACCCAAAATTTCTTGGGCTGATGCTTTGCCTGATTTTCAAAATACAATTGTGCTATTCTACTCTCCTATCATGTGGAAGGCTGCCAAAGAACAGGTAAACGTAATCTCAACAAAACGTCTGCCAGTTTACAGAGCTAGATGTATCAAGACAATGTCATTGATATATAGTAACAGAAGGGAACCGAAACTTGTCTGAGATGAATGGTATTACCTTTGGTCTCGCCACCAAATCTCCGTAGAAGTCATACTCTGCCTCATAATCGTGTAAACCCAACTCAGCTTTCTGATTAGTATGGTAATGGTGCTTAGTAGCGGCTGATTTTCCAAAGCCAAAGATGCTGACCTTGTCACAAACCCCCGCAGCAAGCATTACAGCTTGCATGCCTGAAGAGTAATGGAAATTAGCCCCATCATGAACAGCGCTCCAGGCCTCAACATCCTTCCCTGTTATCTCAAGAAACCGTTTCAGCGAGTAGTACTTCACAATCCTGGCACACAACACATCAAACCGTGCATCAGTAACAATCAACGGCGCTTTGTGCGAAGAATTACAAACCAAGAAATCCAAGAAATGCGCAGGCTGGCACATATACATAACTATTGGCACATCAGCCCCATAAGGATGGCAATAACAGCCTTCCCTCCGCGCACACAGGCGTAGTATGTTGCTATTCACAAAGGAAATATTAGTTGTCTTTCCTACTTTGTTTTCAAAACTCCCTATCCTTGCGTTATTCAACCTTATAACAACCTCATGACTATCAATCAACTTCCCATACGCCGTCTTCAGCAAAATCCCACTATTTCCAACAACAGCACAAGACTTGTACTTTCTTCCCAACCCTTCTGTTTTACCACCATTTTTATCCATCAAATCCTTGAGCTCATTAACCAAATCCAACATAATATCTGACTGAAACCTCCTATTTCTAGACCAATCATGCAAGTGCCTCCGAAAGCTCAACCACAATTGATTAAACTCAGGTGAACGGACCTGCACCGGTAGACCCCTAGCTGACCTAGCTCTAACATCAATCCGATATTTCCCTGATGACAGAAATGATCTATGACGACCCTGGTTCCGAAAATTCCCCTCTAACAACTCCTCAATCTCCTGCTTCAACTTAGGCTCACCAACATCAATCGCAGCATACTTCAAAAGGGTCTCATTATCTACTCGAAAATTCGCAACTTCCACGAAAGGGCTCTCATTTCTCAGCTGAATAGAGCTCTGGCGAAGGATAACCCTGAAGGAAAGCAGTCCTACGACCCCCAACAAGAAGAGTACACTGAATAAATGGTGGACAGTTCGCTTCATCGGGCTGTCTACCTTCGCAGCTCAGCTCAAAACTTGGAAAGCAAGAGATCTAATCTGACTATGACAGCCTTGAATTGCTAAAGAGAATGGCCAATAATATGCAAGAATTTGGAGAAAATAAGGATATTCCGAATCTGATTCATATTGCAAGAAGAAGGAAACAATATACTGTACTATGGACTCGTCAAAACAAGCGTCCCTTAAACATCAAGAACTGATAAAATGTGGGATCTTTCGCAAGTCTTGAGAGCCAAGAAGAAGCAGGAGCTGAGCTTTGGAGTAGATTCGTATGCAATATCTGGGTGAAGATTGAGGTGGGTTTGATACGGATCAGGGGAGTCGCGGGATTATATGGACATGGGAGGAGAGTCGAGATGGAAGTGATGAAGACTAGAAGCGGGGACGGCAGGTTTAGGGGAGACGGTCACAAAGGGAAGGTGGGTTGAGTTGGTAGTTCTGATCATTGATTTGTTTGTTGGTGATTCCATTTGGCTTGGAATGTGTGAAATGAGGGCGTTGGATGGCTCAAATTCGGTGATTGCGTGTGTCTCTGTGTGTGCAGTGTGTGTGCTTTTGTGGTTTGATTATGACTTCCTGAAATCCTAATGCTGTTTTATCCCAAAAAACTTGTTGGTAGTGTTGGGTTGGCCTTTTCTGGGAAAGGCAGTATTTGAAATAGTTGTTGAAATGATGTTTGATCTTTAAAGTGAAAATTGGAATTTGGGTTGTCATTATCATCTCTAACTGGAGTTTTGAAATGTCTATCCTATAGATTTTTATTATTTTTTTTTTTTTTGATCAACAATATGTATAGATTCAAGAAATATATTATTGGCTTTGCTAAAAGGAGAATGATACTTGCAATGTTGAAATCAATACAACAAAACTTGATGATAATTTGACAATATCAAAATTTAACTAACTGATCAATAGTGGAGCACCATATAACAACAATCATCAAATTAATAAAAAAAGTTAAATTTGTAAAGTAACAGTTATAAATTATAATCAGCGTGTAAATAACGTGTAAATAATGTGCTATTATATGCCGTTGACTGCTCATCTCTCTTTGAATCTGAATTACTCTCCGTTGTTACATCTCCCTTTCTCATCTTTTGCCTGTACATCTTCTACTTTAAACTCTTTGGATTGTTTATCCCAATTCAAATCCCATTTGACCATTTCTTGCTCATGAATGATACTTACTATAATAGAATTGCCTGTCCTGTCCACAAAACCATTTTATGTTCACCGAAAGCAACCTCTGTGCATGGAATCATATTAGTTTGGGTAGCAACTAGCAAATGACTAGACAGTGGCCATGTTTTAATTAAATGTTTGTTAGTCCCCAGATTTGGTTGAGGCCATCTTCATTGCTAAGCATTTGCTTGGCTGATTCACAGTGGAGCACCTGCACAAGATACTAATAAAACAAATGTCCTAGTCTTATTATAGAAATCTTGGATGCCGATTGCCATCAACTTTTTAATTATTTTTTGTTCTCCCTCTTTTTGGGGAAGGTGGGTATTGGGGTGTAGTAGTTGTTTGTGGAAAGTAAAAGAAATATTTGCAAAATTATGCCTCATGAGTCCTGACACTACACTACATATCCACTTAAACTTTTTAATTAATATAAAAGCTAAAATTAACTAGATATGATTATAAAACGATGTTTTTTTTTTTGAACTACTTGAATGTCCCTCTCAGATCCAACCAACATTTTTTGTTTTCCTTGAACTATTCATCTAGTTCTACCTTTGGAAACAACAGCCCATTCGGTCTATTGAGAGATCTTGATATCAGAATACTATACAATCCCTCGTTCTCGAAATGAAGCATAAGTTCGGAGAATGATTGGATTGGATGGTAAGAAGGAATCGACTATAAGTCAGAGGGAAAAAAATGCTCAAGTTCAAAGAATAAAACTCTTTGTAATTTACTACCCTAAGTAGTTATCTTATGTATGTGGCATGCATTACTTCAATACAAAGTCTTATAGCTGTTACATGCACCATTCCATGATCAACTAACTATTTGAATCCAACAACAGATATTCTTGCCCCGGATGAGTTCCATGCAGCGTTGAAAATCCATTTGAATATTCCATGTACAAATTTTTCTAGTAAAAAACCACATTAAATAAAAGTTGACCAAATCAATTAGCAGGAAAATCATCCCTTTCGATCACAGACAAATACATCAACCCTTGACCTACTCTAGTCACAAAGCTCCCTGCGTGCACGCAAGAATAGTAATAGTGTATTTAGTTGGGATTCCAACATTGATTCCACGAGCAGAATGGTAAAAATAGACACCAAATTTGCAGAATGGACATAACTGCATCTTTCCAGATCGGAAGCAGAATACTATAAAAAGAAATTGACGTAACGAATGATGTAATTAGATTGGATTAGTAGGAAATTGTGCAGGTTCATGTAAGCGTACGTGATTATATTCATATGGTATTGATTGCAGCCACAAGTAACAGAATAAGCACAGTACTATTAATTATTACTCCCTCCGTCCTAAAATTTCTGTCCTACTTTCCATTTTAAAATGTTTCAAAATACGTATTTATCATGTCTACAAAGTTAAAACTTTTATTTTTGAGTGGTAAGATCGAAAATTAAAATTTAACCGTCACAATCAAAGCACTAGTGATAAGAAATTGGATTTTCAACGTGTGACTGAAATTTTGGAATGGAGGGGGGAGTAGCATTGGTTAATCGAAAAGGGGATAAAGGTGAGCAGAAACCTCGTGTAATTAATGTTTGTTGACTACTAAAACAAGAATGTTCATTAGTTTCTTGGTACCAATTAGAAACACTTGATGGTGAAGGTTTTACGAAAGCTTTGATTAATTGACAAGATCAGCACTGGTGCTAAAAGATCCACATAGGATCCACTTTCTTTAGTTGCTGCAAGATACCCAAAAAGAAGCTTCTCATTGCAAAAGTAGGATCAGCCACTAATTTGTTCCCCTTCTTTTATTACTCTTCGCCTTTTCCGATATGACAAAAGTCAATATACTGGTTAAAACTTTAGCCTCGCAATAATCAAACAAGAACAGAATTTTAAAGGTAAAGATTGCCATAAGGGAAAAGGGCCTTTGAGGCTTGAGCTACTGCAGGAAAAGCAATTACCAGTGTATTGAAAAGGGTCCCTGTTATTAAATACTTGATGAAAGTTCAGACTACAACCTTACTTGAATGGCCAAGGTTGCCGACACTCAAGCCCAAATTGCTTGTATTGGTACTGTAAAAAAGGAAGACCATTGCAAGAAAAACCATAGATCTAAATTGTTTGTATCTGTGTATGTTTGATGATGTAATATCTGTCATTAGTGCAGATTTTAATGAAATTATGATATTTTATCCAAAAAAAAAGTAACACCACAAATTCCTCACACGCTTAAATGGCAAAACCACCATCTTCCCAAAATCGATCTGGTTGGAAAAGTCAAAGATTGTAATGCACAAGATCACAATCCTCAAGTCTGCAACTCTACTCTTTCTTTTTCATTTCTTTCATTTGTAGCAAACCATGGTACCAAAAACCCTTTCACTTTCCAATACCATTCATTCCTGAACCAGAAATAAAGCTGTTAATCGAACCGGACAGCTCGCGAGCCGAGCTCGACCCGGCTCGATAAGGGCTCGACTCGACTTGTTTACAGAGAGAAACGAGCCGAGCTCGAGTTCTAATCAATACTCGTCTAAAACACGAGCCGAGCAAGGCTCGGCTCGTAGAAGCTCGTTAGGCTCGAAAGATAGGGACATTTTCGTCATTTCAATGTGTATGTGGTATTCTAACTACGTCATCTCCCGTGTAGCCCTAATTCTTCCTTTCCTCTTTTGGTCCTTCATTTTCCCGTCCCATAGCCGTCACCCCGCAGCCGCACCCCAATCCCCGCACCTCCATTCTCACGCCGCACCCCGCAGCCGCCATTCTCACTGCCAGGCGCCATCCGCAGCCGGAGCCGCAGCCGCAGCAGCAACGGCCAGGCGCCTTCTCTGATTTCTGTCAACTCTTTTTCCGTTCCACAGCCGCAGCCGCAGCCGCAGCCACACCCACCGTCACTGACTCACCATACGGAGCACCCTCCATTCTCGCCACCGTCACTGCTCGTGAACCACCCTTTACAGAAATCCCACTCTCTCCCTGTTTGCCTCATTCTTTCAACTTTTGAGCCGATAATTTTCAAGAAAGACGCACTACTGAAGAAGCATTTGAGAGCTTTAACCCAGAAAATCTTTCAGGTTTAATTGTAAGATACAACCTCAACTTTCTTCAGGTTGCAAAGCGCCCCTTAAACTTTCATTTTTCTGTCTATCTTTTTTTTTTTTTTTAACACGATGTACTCCGAGTGCAGTTTTTGCTACTACGTTCTAATGCTTACAAAATTAACGGAATTGTGTTTTCATCTAGTTGTTAACAACAGTTTAAATTTGAAGCAATGGTTTTTCTAGAGTGAAGAGGAATATGAAAGCTGGAATTTTCAGCATATACTCACTCGATAATTCCCTCTTTTTTTTTTATATATATCTTACTAAAAAATATATGAAATTGTGGTGATAAAGGGCGCTCAAGTTCCATCCTCGAGATAAAGAAAAAGAACCAATGATTGGACTTGTAGCAGCAGAACACGGGAAACTTAGGATCACTGACTTTTTTTTTTTTAGTAAGCTATCACTGACATTTTTCGCGAGCTCGAGCTCAAGCTTCGAGCTCGGCTCGATTTCAAACTCGAGTTCGAGCCCGAGCTCGAGTTTTTTACCACCACATCGAGTCGAGCTCGAGCACCTTGTGAAGCTCGAATTAGTAATCGAGCGAGCTCGAGCTAGCTCGATTAGGGGTTCGAGTCGAGCTCGATTGTCCTATACTCGAGCTCGACTCGGCTCGTTTAACAGCTCTAACCAGAAATACCTTCCCCAAACCTTGGCACCACAATCCTCCCCAAGTAAGAGGTAAACAAAGAAAAGCATAGCTGGTGGGGGTCAAAGAGCACTTTCCAACACGCGCTTTTGGACCTGGAAAACAATCTACTCTTAAAACTAAAGAAAAGTAGCACTCCATTCAGGGCTTCTCAAAGCGGTTCCAACTTCAAATCGATTTTCTTTTTGTCCTTATACTTGATCAAAGAAAAAAGAATTTTGATGTGTTTCATCAGATTGTATTTTGCAGGGAGAAAAGGCAGCACTCTTATTAAAATTGCAGCCAACAAAGTATAAACACCCCCTCTGCCTCTTGTCTGCCTGCTCCTGCACCCCCCCTAGCCCACAGCATTAAAAGAGGGCATTAGTTGTCACTCTTTGTTATTACCAGTTTCAACTAACTCTGTACATCATCAACTGGGTTCAGCCATTCTTAATGATTACAATCCAGTGGCATTCTTACAAGATCAAAAAGGGGAAGGGAGGGGGGGGGGGGGAGTAGTACTTCCTGCACCTGTAATTAACATGGATTGAACTCTCTCATGGCATTTATCATTGGCAAGGATTAAAAGTCAGCATAACATTGTTTGGCGTCTCAAAGATTACATAAGAGTTTTTTGTACTGTAAGTTTCTGTGGGATCTCCACAAATAAAGAATCAACTATGAGATTAGAAATAGAGAAATGAGTTAAAAGGTAAATTTAGCTGGTGACAACTGGTACAGTTCTGGGGCACATCTGGGGAGGGTGGAAAAGTGCTGCCAGAAAGGGATGTGAAACATATTCGCTCAAATAATCAAGTAAAGCTGTTTGATTACCTATCTTTTCACGATACATGTTTCTTCATCAGCTCAAAAATTCATATGATTACCACTGCTTTAAAAAATGCCACTACTTGATAATTAGACAACACCTACAATATATGCATTCCATGAATCCTGTTGTTGAAAACTGGTTACTTCTTCATATTTTATGTCTCGTCCAACGCCAAACCCATCTATATTTCTAATTTCTTTACTGTTAGGCATACTTCGCATCCAGAAGTGGACAGACCGAAATCCAGCCTCTTCCAGACAGTCTTTGATTTCTGGCAATGACCACCTGAGGAGAAAGGAACGTTTTAAAGTCGTTGTGCACATTATGCTATGTGTAAATAATGTAGAAAGCCTAAATGCACTCAGCACCAGTCTTACATTTTATAAACATATAGTATCTGGTATACCACAGTGGTCCCTAGATTAGGAACCATAACAAAATTTGATACATTGACAGGACAAGAATAAGCTGGAGCCTAAGGTTCTTCAGATACACATCAATACTGAATCCATTTTATCAGAAAGATTATGTAATATCATTAGCAGGGGATGCATATTTGTGGCTTGAGTTCTCGATAAATCATCAAGGAATTCAGGATATGTTTCATATGCACCTTGATAATTACGCGATGTGAAGATGACACCATAATCTAGAGTTTTCCCAAGCCCAATATTCTTTATGCTGAAACTTTTACCCCACAAACGTCTATTACTGAATGAAGAGTATTAGTTTATTTTTAATTAGAAAGAAATCTTAACCAGAAATACAAAATTTTATGGGGATCGAATTTTGACACCCATACACCAATAAGTGGACAAGAAAAGGTGATTTTTTTATTCATCTAGAAAATCTTCAACCTTTAATTAGCTACCTCATTATGTATTTCTCCTCTCAAATTTTTGTAAGGTATTGTGGTGCTGAGCATAATTTCTCAAAGTGCCAGCTTACTATATTTCAAACAATCTCAGAGATTTTTCAGAAGCCATGATAAAGCTGCTCAACTTACAGTCTCCAGCTGTAGGAAAAGGCATGGCGAAGCTTTTTCTTTTGATTTTGGAGATTAAAATGGAGGCTGATTCTGGTCTTCCTCTGCAGGACATCAAATTCAGCTTGCTCCCAGATATACTGCAAGAAGTTCATAGCATAATCTTCGTCAAATCAAGAATAAAAACCAAGTTCACAACATAATCTTTGGAAAGGAAGCAAAATAAATAGTGCAGAGTAGAACTGCCAAATGCTGAGACCTTGTTTCCTCAGTCCTGTAAAACTAATTGATTCGCAGAAATTAATATAAACAAAATGCTTGGTGTGTGCAATACAACTAGTGAAAATTTGACCATGGAGCTTCGGCGTGCGACACATATTTGGATGTCTGATCATTCATACAAAAATGAAATAACCATAGAATTATATCAGGAATATTATTACTAGAAGAGGAGGCATCAAAATCAAAGGAGATTGACCACATCACAACAAGCACAATGATATTTCATTTCATTTGTCACATCCAATATGGTGCAGTCAATAATTGGCAACTCAGCTATCTTTGACTCCCCCATGGAAGTAAATAATGAGATAGCTAAGAGTAAAACTACAATATCAATGGTACAGTATATAGTACTATTGGTACTTCCTGTGGCTGCATATTTGCCCAGCCTGTGGAATTAGATGATTCCACAGAAGAGGCTTCAGATAGGTTTTTGTTTCTATTGACAAGTAACTAGCTTCAGATAGATAAGATGCATGACTGAGGCAAAGCAACAAAAATAGCAGACAACATTCAATGGTGCTCTCAAAAGGCTACCATGACTCCCACCACGAGATTTTGGGAAATGGTATAATGCCGAAAATATCACCAATAACATCAAGCTTTCTATCATGCTTGACCAAGCTTTCAACAGAAACTGCCCCTATCTGCATGCACAAACTATGAATGATGAACAGTAGTATCGTATCATGACCTAAAGCTACCAGCTTAAAAGGACAAGGACAGAAAATGAAGTATTTGTCATCTGTAAGCATAAACTTGGCAATGGATAAATATACTCAAAACTAATAAAATGGCAATAAGATAATATGAATCTGTTCAGTAGACCTACTGTGAAAGTGGGAAATCTCCTCTGCATCCTCAGTTGACATTCAGATGATGTACCTCCATATAGATCCATAACAAAAATGCCTCCTCTTTTATTCAAGATACTCAGTGCATATTTGAAATATAAAACCAATTCCTGACGCTTATGCAGACAGCAACAGCTATAGTTAAAAGCACACACTATATCTCTTTCTGGGAGTCGAGTATCCTTCATCAACTTATGGCTAACACCAAGAAGACTACCCTGTGTACTAGAGATCACCAAAACTGCATCCGGGCCATCCTTGCAATCTTCTAATGTAATCCTTTGCCCAAGGTCTTGAGGATCAAAGTTCACCAACGTAGCCTGAAGAGGTTCCAAGACATTGCCATGAAACAAAAATATTCTGGAGTAGACATCGGCACCAACCTTGCTTAGATTGCTTTCCATGCACCATTTAAGTGCCTCAATGTCCAAATCCAGGCCTATAGCCGTTCTTCTTGCATCAGTACGAAGCCATTCTGTACTGCCAAAATCATAGAGTAGTGTTAATTTGCAACTATATGGATTAATGACCAAATTACTTGAACCAATTAACTAATTTTGAGGATAAGAAAAACAAAAATCTAATTTCTTATTTTTATGCTGAAGACTTATTTGGCATGCCTAGACCCTGACTACAGTTTTTTAAACCAGGAGCTAGCTATGGCTCAGAGTCATATTTAAAATTTACAACTTCAAAAGTACAATAAATCCAAATAAACAATAGTGCAAATCACAAGGAACTCTAATGCGGTGCTCTTGAACTTCAATTAAGGGCGACCTTACTGAGTGCAAGAGTTTATAGTAATACAAACACGTCAACTTTGTTTGTTAGGAGCAAGTACACAGTCCGACAGCACCAAATCCTCTTGTTCAAACATTAGGAGAAAAGAAAGGGAAAAAAGGCAATAAATTGATTTAAGTAAAGCCATTCTTTCATTCTTCATGGAGACTTGTTTATTTTTCCTCCACTCCATGCCCTGGAAAACTTCATCAGGAGTGGAACTCATATCCAATGAAGAAATAACAAGATATCCTGGTTGTGCCATTTTCTAAAGAGCTGCAAATCCATAGTTCATAACCAAGAGACCAGTAGGCTTGACAAAACAATTAAGTTGGAAAATCAACTTTTGTACGGAGTTGTAACCTAAACAACACGTCAAGGTACCAAAATCACCTGATGCATATAGTATAAAAGAAGCTAAGTCTAGACAGGTCCTAGTATAGACATTGTCAAATAAGGCAGTTCTATATATTATTACAAAATTAATGCTTCTCTGTTCTTTGAACAAAATATGGACTAACAACCATTATCCTCATTCAATATGCTCCATGGGGACAGAAATTTAGTAAATGCATTTTCAGTATATGATGGATTAATATGAAGCGGAAACAATTATTGAACGAAAAAGGGGATAAACACACTTATTATATGAGATAAAAAGTACAATACAAGTTCGCAAAAGAAAAGGATCGGTGCAAAAATGAAAAACAATTGCAACAGTTAGATAAGTGTACTATACCTTAAAAGAGCAGTGCCACAGAAATCTTCCTGCAGATGGAGTGGCATCCTTCCACCCACATACATCAAAAAGAACTTTTGCAGGTAACTTATGTCCCCTTTTGGTGACTGCAATTCATTCAACAAACATCAAAATCAACTAAAATGCCTGATTATTGAGCCAAAAAAATCACAACTTTCAACCATTTAAAAGAACTGTGGCTTCAAGAATCCACTGATAACAGCTATGGGGTTTAAAAGTTCTTATTTTGAGTACTATTCACCTGAACAGATTGTTGATAAAGTAAGAACTTTGAAGGAACACCATTGTTTGATGGGCTTTGACTAATTTCATTGTCTTCTTCTTCTTCTTCTACTTCTTCCTCCTCCTCTTCTTGGGATTCATCGTCATTTTCTTCAGAATCCCTTTGCTCTATATACTGTTGTTCCTCTTCTTCTTCATTGTGGTATGAAAAGGCTCTTCTACCTCTGCGCTGCTGCTTCTGCTGCTGCTGCTGACTTAGCCTTTTCCCGTGTTTCCCCATTTTTGGTTAAGGGCAGCAAGCGCAACAAGGCACAAGCAAGACCGGGGGGCTTCAGTAAAACCCACAAAAGAGGTACCACGAACACTACTGTATCTCACGCTTTTATATGGCAGTGAAACCTAGTAGCGTGCTGCCAAGAACGCTTTCCTTTCAAGGCTTATTAGAACTTAGAAGGGTAGTTTTGCAAAAGTTATGAAGTCCTATTTTAATACGTTTAATTCCATTTTGCACCCTCAACCATACTCCCGTAGTCCTATTCTCACTTTAGTGTCTAATCTTTGTCTAATCTTTAAATTATGCCACCTTAACTCCCAAATTATACCATGATTCCTACTTTATTTCCTAAATTTTAAATTATAACACTTGAATTTTTAAATTTTTCCCAAATTTCCGCTTTAGATCCTCCAAAATCCTTTCTTCCCTCTATTTTTAGAAATTTTTTGGTTATTAATATTCCTTCTCTGCTCTTGCAACGTGCAACTCTACTGCTCAAAAAAATGACTAGTATTTTGTTAGTTTTTAGATCCCATTTATGAATGTACTTAAATGAGACAGTTTTTATAATTTAAAAACTAAAGTATTCCAATTTATAATTTAAGATCAAAGTGAGATATGAGGTACAACTTTAACAACTAAAGAGTGTAAAGTAAAGTTAGTCCATTTTGTTATTCATCTTTTATTATGGGAATTTTGCTATATCTGAAGTGTAAAAAACAAAAAGTCCCATGTGGTAAATCTAATATACAGAAAATCCTCCGGCACTTTCAAAACGTACGACATGACATTTTATGCTTTGAACTAAACTGTAAAGGTGACGGAATCCGTTAAATTTAATGGAACATAAAAAAAAAATTTATACCTAATTTTTAACAAATATACATGTTCTATCCCTCAACTCTCAATTCTCTCTATCTAGAAAATAAAACAAATGATTTTTTTGAGTTGGCTTTTGTTTAATTATATCAGGGCATTTTGGTCATTTCATCCATTTCCGTTAAGTTTAACGGATTCCGTCACCTTTACAATTTAGTTCAAAGTATGGAGTGTTATGTTGTATGTTTTGAAACCACGGGGAGCTTTTCTATATAATAGATTTATCATTGGGAGTTTTTTTGTTTTTTACCCTTATCTAAAACAAGTACCCCCACCACTTCTTTTTGTAAATATATTTTGTCCCTTTCACCCTTTAAAATTCTAACTTTTTGGATATTGTAATTTTAGAAGTGACTAATTTTGTACATAGTAAATTCGTATAAGCCAATAATGTCCTTCTGTTTGATTACTGATTGCAATTATAAGGTCACAATATTTTCCCAACGAATAAGACCAACAAAATTGTGAACTAAAAAGTGATGGTAGGCCTTCAGTAGGAAAAGGTTGATCACTATTCCTGAAAAGAACTAAGGTAGGGACATATATTCTAGATTATGTGTTGATACTTTTGTATAACTTAAAAATATATAGATCAACCCAAATTAAGGACGTATTACATAACATAAAGTAGTACACATGCAATATCAAACCGATTGTGGAAGAGCACTTCACTATTCTAAAACAAATTGTCTTTTCTCTTTTTATTTCAACAACATAAAAGCTTAAATAAAAGAGTTGAAAAGAGACTAATAGGTACAAATTTACAAGTTAGATATTAGGAGGGACATAAAATCCCTAAAGTCCTTCTTTGAGTCTGTAGGTCAGGGTTCAAACCATAGTTATTAAACCCGATCCGGTCCGACGGTCGAACCGGTCAAACCGGTGGACCGGTCATTAGACCGGGCCGGGTTTGGAATCAGATCGTTTGTGCAAAGAGACCGTTGACTTAGTCAACAACCCGGCGGTCGAACCGGATTAAACCGGAACGGCCGGTTTTGTCACTAACCGGATTTTGTGGAAAAATTATATTGCTATTGTTGGAACTCGAACTTCGGACCTCTGCCCCAACAGTACCGCCTGCTTACCACCAAACTACTTCCAAATATGTTGATATAGTAGCTTTATTATGATATATAAATGGTTTTTCAATTCTATCTTTTTTTCTCTAAAACAAATTTATTTGGAATCTTTTAATAAAAATTTATTACCCTCCAAACTCTATAAGTTATAAAATGGATTCCAAAAATAACATATTACATGATTCATTTAAAGACAAATATTATTTTAATAATTTTTTACACTTAAAATTCATAAATAAGCTAGATAATTACACTAAATATAGATAAAATTTTACACTTGAAGTTTGGTATATTAATAAATAACTTTATATTTGATTGATTCTTATATGAATTAATTATTTTATAACAAATTAAATTAAATGAGCTTTTGTTATGGCATTATTTATTACAATTTATATCATATATCTTATATAAATAATTATGAAATATAATATTTAAATATATGTAGTGACCCACCGGTTCAACCACTCACCCACCGGTTCAACCAGTAACCCGTTGACCCACCTCCTTCGCCGGGTTCCTTCCTGGGTTGGGTTTAATAACTATGGTTCAAACACCGTACTAAAAATTTCATAAGGCAAAATTCTGTTGAATTTCCTTTTCATACTAGAGTAGGATAATATAGATGTGTAACATAGATAGATAGGGGTCCAAATGATGCATTTTGAAACTAAAAAGCATATACAAAGTATCTATTGCAGCAACTCCTATAGAACCTATTTGGGTTATGATACTTTTGGTAAAAAAAAAAAAGTATTTTTGGAGGATAAAAACACTTTTATAATGTGTAGTGAGCATCGTTTTGAGCAGGGTTTTTTGCCCTTGAAGGACTTTTAGCACGAACTCAAAATTGGTGCTTTTAGAACAACTGTTGTATTTTCCAAAAAAATTAACTTTAATCATTTATTAGAAATTTTGAACTAAATGAAGAGATAAATATGCATCATAAATTCAAAATTATACATTATCAATTTGAAAAGCACTTCATGCAAATATGCGTCTATTAATTGAAGAGCATTTTAATTAATCACGGTAACCAAACAAACAGTCACTTGGTCTAAAACAATTTAAATAGGGACATAACTCCATTGGGTTTCCTTTTGTAATTTGGAAAAATTGTACCAATCGTCCTTCACGTATTATTGATGTAAATTTGTAGCCCTTTGGACTTAAAATGAACGATTTTAGCCCTTAACAAATATAAGATGCTCAAATTATATCCAATGATTTCTAGGATCCTAAATATCAAGATCCATGAGAATTTTGAATCCAATAATCCGCAAATAAGGGACCAAATTTCCGTCAAAAAGTTGACTAAGGATAAAAAGCGAACCCTTTTTTTATTTATTAGGGACCACAAACACTCATTTTGATTCTAAAAAACTAAAATTTCACATCAATAATAATATGTGTGAGACGATTTGTGCAATTTTTTTCTACTAATTTTCTCCCAAATAAAAAAAGTACTTGCATCGTCAATTTTTTAACCAGTACCTAATACTACTACTATCACGCTAACGCCATGCAGGAACCGTACCCCGTCTAGATTAAATCTCTAGTGGGGTTGCCACCAAAATCCGGAAAAAGAAAAGAATTTTCCATTTACTGGCTACTTTGTGATTTGCCGCTTTGCTTGGTCTAGCGCCTTGTGAAGTGCTGATAGTATTCGGATTCTTGCACTTCCCGCATCATTTATTCGGGTTGTAAATTTGTCAGCCGTGGCTGGCCGCGTCTTCTGCTCACGCGTCTAAGATTCGAGTCAACTAACGCAAAATTCCTCTACTCGTGTTCCTATATTCTTCATCAAAACTCCTTTCAATTTCACCATTATTCACAATTTCTAGGGTTCTTCGATTTTTTCTTAGTTTCCCCCAAATCTTCCCCTCGATCAACCTATATATATACATATTTCTAGCTAGAGGGAAGAACTTGTTGATTTATGATTGGAGAATATGTACAGTAATTTCAAGGAGCAAGCCATCGAGTATGTCCGGCAAGCAGTTCAGGAAGATAACGCCGGGAATTATGCGAAGGCGTTCCCGTTGTACATGAACGCGCTGGAGTATTTCAAGACTCATTTGAAGTACGAGAAAAACCCTAAGATTCGGGAAGCGATTACCCAGAAGTTTACCGAGTATTTGCGCCGTGCCGAGGAGATTCGCGCTGTTTTAGACGAGGGTGGTGGTTCGGGACCGGCGGCGAACGGCGATGCTGCGGTGGCCACGCGGCCGAAGGGGAAACCCAAGGATGGTGGTGGTGGTGAGGGAGATGGGGAGGATCCTGAGCAGGCTAAGCTTAGGGCTGGGTTGAATTCGGCGATTATTAGGGAGAAACCGAATGTAAAGTGGAACGATGTTGCTGGATTGGAAAGTGCTAAGCAGGCTTTGCAGGAAGCTGTGATTTTGCCCGTTAAGTTCCCCCAGTTTTTCACTGGTTAGTGTCTGCCTGATTTTGATCTGATTTTTGTTGGATTGATGAATATTATGTAGTCGTTGGTAATCAAATATGTTGTGTTAGTATTTGGGAGTGGTGAATTCCAGGGGTAAAGTTCCATGCCTTACTGTCTGTTATTGTTGGGCATATGGGAATTTATAGGTAAAAATTTGTCGCTTTTTAGCTGGATTTTGTGGGGATTGGTGAACTTAGTGGTAAAGTTGCAAAATTTTCTACCTATAATTCGTCATTATTTGGATGGGCAAGTTAATTTACTCAAATTAGTTGAAATTCTTGAGGTTGTTTTGTCTTGATAAGTAGTAGGATCCAATATGTTGGTGATAGTCTGGAGCTTTCTCCTAGCTATCAGGGTTGAATGTCAGCTTTGTCGGCATTAGATTAATTTAGTAGCTCGTTGCTTATTTGATAGGGAATCAGGTTTCAAGTTTTATGTTGAGCTAAATTTTACTACATCCTAAGGAGTTTGTTTAACTTTAGGTTTTATTTTGGGGAAATAAGCTAGATGGTTTAAGGAGACAAGTGTGGTTCATATAACAGAACCTAGTTTGGCCGGACAAAATTTTGATTAGATGATGTCAGAAATGCCATCAATTCTTGCATGAGTTAAACTAGGTTCAAGTTCTACTGCCTTTGAAAGCAGACTCTAGACTAAGGTTTGAAAGAATTTATTTCATCTCTAAGACTTCAATCTTACTGAGGCTGTCACTCATTTTACTTAGGCTGTCACTCAGTTTTTATATGAAATGTTTATTTATTTAGTGAAACTTAGTTTTTCTAGAATTAGTGCTTATAAAACGTCTTAAGTTATAATCCCAGTTAAATAATTGGTTCAAACCCAAAATGAAATGGTTGTGTCAGTTTCCAGAGGTCCCTAGATGCATAAATCTTTTTGCATGTTTTCTTTCGAACTATTTTGTGTATTTTATAGCTTGCCAACTCTCATTCAGTACTACTATCAAGTATGGGTTCACAGAGAAAAATATATCTTCTTCTCATGTGATTGGTATCTCTTACAAAAATTTCAAATAACATGAACTGCCTTAATTTTGGTATTTGTCTCCTTTAATGCCAACTTGCGTGTTTTATTCGTGAGTCCATAGATCTGAATATCCTGACACTATGCACCTTCCATAGACATTACTTACCAGGCACCATGATAAGTATAGGTTAGTTGGAGTTTTTTGAAAAGATTTATATGTCCTAATAATTGGAACGTATTTTAGTTCATGCAGTTGATAATATCTAGTCATCTAATAGGTACTATCATCAGATGTTCATCCGTTTGTTGTAAACAATCTGTATTTCATTTAAACTGAATCTGCTTAGCAATCTCGTGTTCTTAGGCAAGAGACGGCCATGGAGGGCTTTTCTTTTATATGGTCCACCAGGGACAGGGAAGTCATATTTGGCAAAGGCTGTTGCTACTGAAGCAGACTCCACTTTTTTCAGGTACAGTATATGGAAACTATCTAAATTAATCTCATAATATTTAAGTTGATGTGGGCTTACAAGCTAGTTATATAGTCATATGTTGGATATTTTCTTCAAGACCTAGAAGTGAAAAGTTTTTGACTAACTTCTTAGTATTTCTTACCTGAACTGCAGAGCCTTTTATTTATTTATTTTTAAAATGTGTTGCTATTGATGCTTATTTTCCACATTTTGCATCCAGTTGTCTTAAAAACAGGAATTATATTTATGCATGGTTTTTGGTTTTGCATGTTTTTCTGTTTTGTATGTTTGTGTGTGCAAGTGTGTCCAGTTAACCTCCTTTTTTGGGGAATTAGACTATTTCATTAATTTGTTGGCTAGCATGTAATGCATTCTTACTTTGCACTGCTTTTGATGCATGACATAAAGAATGAAGAGTGTTAGGTTCTTCAATATTGGTGGCTCTCTGTTTCACTGGATTGAGTTGCATGTGGATAGATTCCTCCATAGCAGCTTTAATACTTTGCTGGATTGAGGTGTATCTTGATGATTTTTGTACTTTCCTTGAACTTGATTGCTTAGAATGTAGATTGTTCTTTTGTTTGTTAATTATTCTTCATGTGATGGAGTTCTCATAAGTCTTATCTGACAAGATCTTTATGTGGTGTGTAAGTTTGCCAACTACAAGACTAAGTACTACGTTGATAGCACGTTTCATTGTGTAAAAGCATGCATGTTCCTTAATGTTTGGTTCAGCATGCAAGTTTCTGTCTTTAATTAGACATGTTATTCTGACAGTGCATTTTGTTTATTGTTTGGTTCGAGACACAAGTTTCTGTCTTTCAAACTATTTGTTCTGATGTTTTGTTTTATTTTTTATTTTTTGTTTTTGAGAATCTGCTTTCAAGAACTTAGAGCATAAAGTTGGCAAGTGCCAACTGCTTCTTTTATGCAGTGTTTCATCCTCAGACCTGGTCTCAAAGTGGATGGGTGAGAGTGAAAAGCTAGTTTCAAACCTTTTCCAGATGGCTCGGGAAAGTGCTCCTTCAATCATATTTGTTGATGAAATTGATTCCTTGTGTGGTCAGCGAGGTGAAGGAAATGAGAGTGAAGCCTCAAGACGTATAAAAACGGAATTGCTTGTACAAATGCAGGTAATTGTTGCATTGTTGCATCTATTAGTCATGTAATTTCTCCTTCTACATGTAGCTTTATCACATTCATTGTATCATGCATAGGATAAAGGTGGGAGAAAGGCATAGGGGGAAGCCATTTACTTTCTCTGAGTGTGCTTTATGGTATCAATGATGAAGCGCAGGGATGATTTCGTGATATGAAAGGGGAAGTGGGAGTGTAGTGTGCAGTAGGGGGAGTGGTGGCTTTTGCATCCTCTGAGATGAAAGATGTTTGCAAGTCATTTAAGCTTGGAGGTTGTACTTGTAACATTTGCATCCTTCCTGAAATTTTCCGCTAGTGTTGAAAAACTTTTAAGGTTTTTTTACTGGCTCTGACATACATACTATTTGGATTTGGACTGTTGCTGAATAGCCTGCAGTGTGAGGCTTTAAGTTTAAGTTATGGGGAAGGCAATAGGTGAAGCTTGAGCTTGTCAACTGTGTCATTTCTAATAGAAAGAGTTAATCCATGTCAAAGTGCCTGAACCATTTAATGATCCCTGGCCTTTTTGTTATTTTGTATCTGCAGTAGTTCCTTGTTTTATTTTTTTGTGTTGGGGGAAAGGGAGGAAAGATTCTTGGTTGTGGGTGTAGAACTGAAGTCATGGACCATATTAACTGTAGTTATTGCCTGGTGAACTGTTTGCCAGATCTCTGACATCATTTTATCAGTTATTGATCCTTTCAATTTTGAATCAGTTGGATACCTCAATTTCATGTTTCTGTAAACAGTTTTCAATATCCTACATGTTTTATCTTGAACTCTTGGTATTTGAATCCAAGATATTGCTTGGAAATTATCTGCATCAACAATGTATCTGATCCAGAATGTTGACCTTATCTTACTTTCAGGGGGTTGGAAATAATGATGAGAAAGTTCTAGTTCTGGCAGCCACAAATACTCCATATGCCCTTGATCAGGTAAGGCGTAGTGTCATATGTTGCTTGTTAAATGACCTACATGCTCTTGAAGGTGTAGTGGTGTGGTAAAAGTTTCCATCATTCTGCAGAGTAAATGCTGCAGTATGTGTCTATGCAGATAAGAGCATTGAATAATGGCACTTTAAAGTACTTTTCTTGATAATCTTCATAAGATATTGATTCTTGACTAATGTGGAATTGTTTCTCCAGGCTATTAGGCGACGATTTGATAAGCGTATTTATATTCCTCTACCGGATCTCAAGGCCCGGCAGCACATGTTTAAAGTAATGATCTCCTTATCTATTTTGTGAAAGATGGTAGATTGAAGATTAGGACATCCAATTCTTTTTCGTAGTTGAATGTGAAATGTTAACTTTTCTGTTGCTTGCAGGTTCATTTAGGAGATACACCTCACAACTTGACTGAGAGTGACTTCGAAGACTTGGCTCGTAGGACAGAAGGATTTTCTGGATCAGATATTTCTGTTTGTGTAAGTGTGGGATTTAGTAAGATTCGACAAGTATATAGTATTCTCCTAAAGAACAAAAATCAATTAATTCCTCACTGGCTTCTCTGTTAAGATTTGTGATTTCTGGAGACTGTGTGTGTGTATGTTTACATTTATTTTTCCTGGTTCTATAGGTCAAGGATGTCCTTTTTGAACCTGTTCGCAAAACTCAAGATGCCATGTTCTTTATAAAGACTCCTAATGGTATGTGGATGCCATGTGGACCAAAGCAATCAGGTGCTGTCCAGATAACTATGCAGGATCTAGCCGGTAAAGGACTTGGTGCTAAGGTGAGATAGATGCTTACATTGGATTCTATGTTAGGGTCAATTCTACTTGGTTTACGATATTAGCTGGATTTTTAATGTCTGTAAGTGCTTGCTTTGTGGCATACGTCATTGCCATGATGGTCATTACAAATACTTATCAGATCATGAACTTGTCAATCTACTGTCATCATGATTACCTCTTGACATCACTGAGGTGATGCTTTGAAGTATAATGATGGAGTATAATATAATGATTCTGGATGATAATATAATGATCGAGTATGTTCCTTTTTGTTCTCGGCAGAATGTTAACTGAGAGTATTTCTGATTAATGTCCATGCAGATAGTCCCACCTCCGATATCTAAAACAGACTTTGACAAAGTGTTGGCAAGACAGAGGCCAACAGTGAGCAAAGCTGACCTTGAGGTGCATGAGAGATTCACCAATGAGTTTGGAGAGGAAGGTTGAGAGAAAGGTTGCATTGGACGTGCTATTTATGCAACTTCCTCTCATTTGTATTCTATATGAACTTTGTGCTGATTGTACGAGCCTCTTTCGGAGGAAAGATACATGGCTTTGCCTTTCTATTCGCAAGAAGTGAACTCTGATACTTCCAATATCAATGTATTTTTTTGTTAAATGTCAAAAAGATGAGTCTGAATGTTGCCTCAATAATTGCGGTTTGCGTCTGGATATTTTTGTATCTCTTTTCTGGTAAATATCTGACATAGTTCTTTAGTTACGTGCTGTTGGACCTTTTAGTCGCCTGCTGAAAGAACTTCTAATTCAGTGTAAATACATTCATCTCTTGATATATTTTTGTTTTCCTTTCTTGATGCATATGAATCTAGGAAAGTGATGAAAAAGAAAGTGCCTGGTTTTGTTGCTGTCATTGTGACCTGGAAGCGTTCATTATTGTAGCTGCCTAGGTTTTTACTTTCGAAAATGAGAAGAAATAGACTGTGCAGCTTTGATTACGCAGGATCTGCATCTTCACTGGGTCTGGAGATGATTCTCCAGATTGAATCTCAATTGCCGATGACCCAGACCAGCTTTTTGTGCTTTTGTCCTTGAGATTTTAACATGGTGGGGCCGTAGCTATCATTTGTTTTTTAGAGCTCTCTGCAAGAAATTTTCTTTTTTAGGCCTCTGCAGGACAATGTACGATAACATAAAATGCTTTTATTTGAATTTTTCAAGTTTTTAGTCCTTCCCTATTCGTGCCAATTCTATGTAGAAGAATTAATTAGTCTTCACTTGTAGGGCATTCAAGAGTAATTAACATATTTGAGTACAAATTCTGGACGGGTTCTACTAGCACTTCATACAAGTCCCCATTGCCGCAAGTTGAAGCAAAAGTTCTACAAGATGTTTTTTTTTGGGGTGGGGGGGGGGGGCAGGTATTTGAACAAAACAAGGCTGTCAGAAGGGCGAATGCCGTATGATGCAGCCCAGACAAAAGTGGTTAACAAAAACAAAAATGATAAAAGGGTATTGAATTATCGATAGCCAGACTCTTTCCTACATGGTGCCTGTTTATTCTTCTGGGTTTTCTTTTTTTTTTTTTTCCGGAAATGATATTAATCTTATATTGATCATAAAATAAGCTTTACAGTTTGGAGTAAAGGCCTTTATTTTTATACAAAAAGTGCTTAGTAGTACAGAGGATTTATCCATTTCTCATCATGTAAAATGTCTAAAACATAGTCACTAATTCTATTACTAACATGGTTATCATTTTTAGTTGTAAGGTAAAAGGGGCACATGTGAAAACTAGATTCTTTGTGCGTACACTCTTGGGGTCACTCTAGTATTAATGTCTTTATGATATTCTCCTTTTTTTTTTCAGCAACGGTAGAATTTGTATTGATAAACAAAAGATGTACACTTATATGAGCAAAGACTCAAGTGATTCTATACAACAGTGCTAGACACACTGAGAATTGATCCATTCCTCATTTTGACAGATGCCTAAGGCATAATCACTAATCAATTGACATCTAGAATCTAAGCTCCTATCCAAACAAAAAGAGCATTTCTGGAATAAGGACTTCAGATTGTTAATGTCATCAATTATCGTTGCCATTTTGATGTCCTTGGTCTTCCTTACTGTTATCTCCTTCAACAACTGACTGCTGGGGATGTACATTTTAATCTTCTGCCAATGCTGTAGTCTGGCCTTGATGATAGCCAGTTTAACAGCATCCGCAGTAATCTGCAATTGACTTCCTGAGCTTTTGTCATTAAGTGCCCATGCTGTCACCACCAGATTATTGCTGTTAGTTGCAATGATCCCCATCCCAACTCTGTTAGACTCTTTTCGCACTTGAGTTGTCACTCTGATTTGGATTTCATCACTTCCTTCTTCCTTTGCAACTACTTCCTCTTTATCTCTCCCACCATCATCAATGTTGGTTCTCTCCTTTCTCTGAGCTGCTCCCTGCTCCTACTATTCTTGTTGAGCCTTTTGAACAGCTTTCTATGGGCGTCTTTGTTTGGCATTGAACTTCCAATCATTTCTAGTTTTTCATATTTGCCAAAGAATGCTTACTGTTAGCTCTACATGATCCATGCCATTTCTCCTACTTGTGGCTTTCATAATAGCATTCCACCAAGCCAAAAAGTTCCATGTCTGTTCTGTTATTCCATCCCATTGTATTGGCGCCATTTTCCACACCTCTTGAGCTCTTCTACAGTGAACGAACACATGTTCAATAGATTCTTCTTGCTCTCCACATCCTTCACAGATTGGGTCACCTTTATGTGTTCTTCTATATATTAGCCCATTGATTGGTAATACTCCATTTATACACCTCCAGATGAAGTGCTTTAGCTTACTTTAATATTTAGCTTCCACAAATTCTTCCAGATTCTCCTGCTGGATTTAGCTAAACTCGTTTCTTCCTCATTTCCTCTTCTCCCCTCTTTCTTAGTTGTCCCTCTACACAATTCCTTGTATCCTGATTTGATAGTGTAGCTACCATTTCCGCTGTGTAACCAGTAATTGCTATCTTCTCTCCCTGAGATACTGATAGGAATGTCCATGATTTTCTCTGCATCCTTCTGGTTGAAAGTCCTTAGAATTAATGGTCTTTGCCATCTGTAGCCACTAATAAGCTCATCCACTTTCATCATGTTGCTATGCTGCGGTTTCCTAGAGGTGACTTTGCCATCCTTGTTCCCAGGGATCCAGTTATTTTCCCATATGTTGGTAGCGTTGCCATTACCAATCTTCTTCCTAGTTCCATTTGTCACAAACTCCCTGACATCCATCAAACTTTGCCAAATTTAGGAAACATTCTTAGGTATTTTGCACTTAAAAATTGAGTCTCTATAGAAATGCTTTGCCTTCAAAACTTTACTGACTAAAAGATTTGGTTTGGAGATCAGCCTCCATACCTGTTTTGCCAGCAAAACTTTGTTAAAGTTCTGTAGATCCTTGAAACCCAATCCTCCCACTCTTTTCTCCTTTGCCAGTTTCCACCATGAACACCAGTGCATTTTATTTTTTCCTTCAGCTTCTCCCCACCAGTAGTTGGCAAACATGGAGGTCACTTCTTTACAAAGCTTGTTTGACAGCTTATTGCCTGACATTGTATAGACAGGCATAACCATGGATATTGCCTTCAATAAGACTTCCTTCCCACCTTGACTGAGCAATTTGTTCTTCGAGCTGTTCATTCTATTCCTGATGCTGTCATTCATATAGCCAAAGACTTGCTCTTTAGATCTTGTTATAACCATAGGGAGCCCCAGATATTTTACTTGAGTTGCAACCTGAATTGTGCCAAGACTCTGACTCACTTCCTCTTTCTTCTGTTGACTCACATTTTTACTGAAGAACATTGACGACTTTTCCAAGTTTATGGATTGACCTTAGCCTCTCTCGTACTTCCTCAGAATTTGTGTGAGTTTCTTGACTTCCTCTCTTTCTGTTTACAAAAAATTAGAGAGTTATCTACAAAAAATAGGTGACTCATACTCGGTCCATTCCTGCTTATTTTCATCCCTGAGATCCTTTTGTCCATTTCTGCTTGCTTTAGTAAGTTAGAGAACCCCTCTGAGCACAAAAGGAATAGATATGGTGATAGGGGGTCACCTTGTCTGATTTCTCTTTATGGAGTTACATACTCCTTTGGTACGGTAGGAATTTTTTGTGGGAGAACTTATGTTAAAGATTTACTCCATAATTTAGTGGGATGTGTAAATCATGTACATTGATGTAATTGTAAACAAAAGGTTCAGGATCAATTGTACAGTAATTATAGAAAATTGCAACTAAGGCCAATTGTACTTGTCCCCAATTCGTGTTCGACGGGGATTCGGCACGGGATCCACTCTTGTCAAGTTACGATAATTGCAATAGCATATACAACTTATTATATAATTTCAACGGGGGTTACAATTAATTTTGTAAGAAATCAGAAAACTGTCACGTGGAGGCCTCCCCGGGTTGGAGGCATCAGCTACACTACTATTATCTAAGATTTGGGCTAATTTCTGATTAAGTCGGCAATGGGATCGAACTATCCTCGTTTGAATTATTATTAGAAAAAATCATTCAAAACGTTTCTTATATTTTGTAAAATAACTTTTTCATCCCTCACTTTTAAAAGTTTAATTTACGTTCGTTACAAATTCACATTGGTTAAATTTAATTTATATCTAGGTTTTTGACTAGTTTTTTGTCAGAATCCAACACGTGCCTTGCACATGATCATGTTTTAAAGGCAAAAATGTCAAATTACATTTCACATAATCCGATTTATATGTATGAATAGCTTCTTCTTTTTTTCAAATCCATGTATATGTCTATTTGATTTCACTTGAATAGTACAAATAGCATGTAATATATCTCTATTTGATTTCACGTACAACTACAATTAGTTTGTTCAGATAAAATCAAATAGAGATATATTACATGCTATTCATATTGTTCAAGTCAAATTAAATAGACATATAAATGGGGTTTCAAAAACAAGAAAAAATTATTTGTACACATGATCAATAAGGGATGAAAGAATTCATTTTGTGAAATATGAAGGACGTTTTGAATGATTTTTCTTAATAATAAGTCAAGAGTCATTTCTGTTCCTATAGAAATAGGGAAAAAATGTCAATATTTTTGTAATTTCAAATACAAGTTAGAATGTTGGTGTAAATAACCCGCTAGAAAGCCACAATGGAACCACCAGATGTTTGTTGTTTTATAGTATTGAAGAGGTGATTTTTGGTGGGTAACTAGACCGACCTAAATCAGTCCTCTCTCGAATGAGGTGAAGTGATTTTACTTGTCCGAAGTGGATGGCGGGGCTTCTCCCCTGGGATCACTCCGACGATTAAGTTAGTATGAGAACGAGAGAAAAACAATTGTATATGTGAATAAACAGTATGCTTACTTGTTGGGTGTACATAAAGGGTATTTATAGAGCAGGAGTGGATGTCAGGACGGAGGGCTCATGTTAGCGGGACCCATGTCCTACCATGACGGCTCTGTTCCCTGTCAGGAGGCCTGACTCTGACACTGTAGCCGTCTGGGCAGGGTGACGGGGAACTCTGCATAGTAGCCATTAAGAGCGTCGGGTGCTTTTCAAATAAAGCACTGGCCCCTGATGATGTCATGCAGTTTGACATCATCAGCGCGTAGCCGAGGTGGAAGTCGGAGGTGCAGAGGTCATCTAAGCAGGAGGTCAGGAATCTGGCCGAGCTCAGGGGTAATGCTCGGGACATGACTGCGCTCGTGTGAGGGACGAACCGAGGTCACCTCGGCACCACGGCATGGCCGAGGTGAGCATCCTCAAGTATGATACAAACAAGGAGATGAAGGGTTATGCTATGGATACATCACACACATAACTTGTTTCTAATTTTTGGGTCCGTGATTTCGGCCTATATTTTTGTCTATAGATGTAACTTATTCAAAAACTTTGTTCCTTTCTTTCCAAATGGAACTACTTACTTGGAGTATGTAAGCATAAAATAAGTTTATCAAAAGGTAGACATCCAATTTTGAGAATGCACGAGTTGGCCATCGCAAACAATTGATTCAAATTTTTCTTATTTTCTTTCGGGGTGATAAAATAGAGAGTGGACTTTTAAGAAAATAATGACTCATAATTGTTTAATGTTTGAAATGAATTCTAGCACTGCATAACTTTTGTAAATTCCAATTGACTTGTGTTTCTTTCTAACCAAATTATTTGGTATCAAAGCCATATGCTTTACTCAAAGCAGTTGTCTTGGGCTGAAATAATCCCCTTTATTTATTATATAGATGACTTCCCTAATTAATAATATTAGTTGTTAATTGTATACATTAGTTATGAAACTTTCGAGAATTTAGTATGCTACATTCCAATCCTAAGAAGATTTCGTTTGCTTGAAGGGCAGATTTACGAGTTTTAAGGTCGACACAAATTCCATGTTATTTTCGATTTCCTACGATTATCCTTTTAATACACCTTTGAAATTCTAGTAAGATCTTATAAAAAATGGGTTTGTAATCCATGAAAAAGAAAAAAAAAAAAGAAAAAGAACCCGTAAAATATTGCTAAAATATGAACTAATAATCTTATTGAGATAAGCTAATCCAGTTCGAAACGAATTTGTTTCTCATGCATTTCACAAATTAGAGAAAACTAGTTGGGAATGACCTCCAAAAGAAGATTTCGAACATTAACCCTACTTTTTAAGAAACTTTTTTGCAAATGAACTTTAAATAAGTTTGATTATTTGATGGTTAAATAAACCGCATTTATTGAGTTCTATAAGATATTCCAACTTTGAAAACAATGTTGTGATTCTTTTCCAGAATAAGTTTATTCTAGTGTCAAGTTGATGCTTCTCAAATTGTTTGCCGGCTCTTAAATCTTCTGTTGGAGGAAACTCCAAATTAATGCCGACTACTCGATCCAATGAAATAATTTGTCTGGGCTCTAAAAGTATGGAAATGGAAGAATCGAACACTTTAACTTGCATGAATTATAATCCCTGCAATTAACCTGTTCTAAGGAACCATTTGTGAAATTCTCTGATTGGAAAACCATGAAAGCAACTGCAATTTTCATTCTTCTCCTCCTCTTTAGGCTTGCAATATTCTCCCATGCAGCCACCAAAAATACAAAGGTAATGGATAAATTAAACAAAGTCATTGCCCTTTTGCCTTTCTTACTTTTTCCCCCCTTCTCTGTGAGTGTGGCTCCATTCTTGGGGGAAGCTCAAATGTAGAAAGTAGAAACTGGAGAAAAAGGAAGCATGCAAAAACTGATACTCAATATTTTGCTGCATCAAGGAAGCCAGTTTCAACTTCAGTGTGGGTTTCTTTCTCTCCTTTTAAGGGGGGATTTTTTTTTGGTTATTTTTCTTTTGGTTTAATTCTGACAATGTTCGATCGATCGACTAATAATTCTCCATTTCTTGTAAGCACAAAGGACTAATCTTGACAAAATTATGTGATGTTGCAGCACTATATTGTATACATGGGATATCACAAACACCCCAACTCGGAATCTGTCATCAAAGCTAACCATGAGATGCTCACTTCTGTGACTGGAAGGCATGTACATATACATATATTTGAGCTTCCCCAGATGTCTCGTTTTTTCAAGTTGTTGGTAGAGAATGACAAAATGCTGAAAAAACCAGGAGCTTCCACAAGATTTCTACTTCCTTTGGTGACAATTGTAGAAGTGAAATAATTGTAATTCCATTTTCAGTTTCCAAGAAGCGAAAGAGGCGACGATTCACCATTACACCAAAAGCTTTAGAGGATTCTCCGCCAGGCTAACGCCAGAACAAGCTCGAAAACTGGCAGGTCAGATTTTTTTTTTTACATTGACAGTTATAAGCATAGAGGTATTGTCATTTGATTATTTCACCTGATTCTAGATTATGATTTTTCGAACATCAATATTTTTTATGTTCTTCTTCACTTTTGTGCCTAGTTATTACATTTTTTTTTAATCGGCAATAAAGATAAAATTTATAGTTTACCCAAAAGTAACTTTTCCTTTTATTTTGATTAACTAATTTTTTGCAAAATCTACTGCAACAAAAAAAAAAAAGGCAGCATATATTAACTAGGGAAAATCGTTCAAAATGTCCCTTAAATTTCGCCAAATGAATTTTTTCATCCTTTATTTTTGAAATAGTAACTTTACATCTCTTATAAAATTAAATCAGTAAAATTTGATTCCAACCTAAGTTTTCGATTACTTTTTATCCTAAATCCATCATGTGATTCACATATGATCATTGTTTAGGAGTAAAAAAGTTAGATTTTATTTGTAGTTAAATATATGACCTAATTCATATTCATTTTTGTTTCTAAAAATGTTCGATCCAACCTGAATCATATTTATTTTTTCCCTATAAAAGTGAGATTTGACCCACTCTATATTCATTTGTGCCATTAAAAAATGGGATATGATATTTTTGTATATAAAAAATGACTATATGTAAGTCACGTAATGATTTCATGTTGAAAAGTGGTCGGAAACTTCGATTTGGATCAATTTTAGTTAAGTTAAATTTATAAGGGACGTAAAATTAATATTTTAAAAATGAATGACAAAAAATATTTAACGAATTATAAGGGACGTTTTAAACTATTTTTACTGATAACTCATATGATCTTCTTGATAATCTACTGCAGAGTATGGTACACTATAGTTGAATTTACGTCACTTACATTTATTAAAACTTTTGCGCAGAAAGTGATTCGGTTACTTCGGTATTCGAGAGTAGGGAATACAAGATCCATACAACCCAATCATGGGACTTTCTGGGACTGGATTCTGCTCAACAATACAATCAGCTGCCAATGAACGTAAAATCGGATGTAATAGTTGGCGTCATTGACACCGGTAAGTAGTCGATTGAGTGAAGCACCTAGAACAAGATCCGGGGTCTCTCTCACAACTTCTGTCCAGTTCTGTCAATTTGTATAAATTGATACAACTTTGATGTAAATTAGTATAATTTTGGTGTAACCGTGAATTTTGTAGTTTGAGTGACAAAATTCAGTTTATATTAAAATTGTACCTATTACAACGAATGTTTTTTAGATTACAAAACTAGACAGAATCGAAACTGGAGAGGCCTCAATCCCCTAAAACATTTACCTAAAAATCATGCATCTCTAAAGATGGCTATCAACATTGTTGTGTTTGAATTGCATTTTTCTAGATTTTTTTTAGAAAAATTACTGTAGCGATTTGATATATGTGAGGTAAAAAGGTGATAGGGAAATGTGTTCACGAAAAACGTAGCAATTTTTCTTTGAAAAATGCTGTCCAAACAGGGCCAATTCACAAGACTGGACATTAATTTGTTTACATTCAGGAATTTGGCCTGAATCCCGGAGCTTCAATGACCAAGGCTTGGGCCCTGTTCCCACAAAATTCAAGGGACAATGTCAAACTGGGGAAATGTTCACCTTGGCCAACTGCAATAGAAAGATAGTAGGAGCTAGATTCTATTTGAAAGGATTTGAAGCAGACAAGCCTCTTGAATCATTCAACCAAACTTTCTTCCGATCACCCCGAGATGGCGACGGCCATGGAACTCACACAGCTTCCACTATTGCTGGCTCGCTGGTTTCAAATGCGAACTTATTTGGGTTGGCAAACGGCACTGCAAGAGGAGGTGCACCAAGTGTCAGACTAGCCATCTACAAAGCTTGTTGGTTTAAAATCTGCAATAATGCAGATATACTCTCTGCTTTAGATGATGCCATTAGTGATGGCATCGATATTGTTTCTCTTTCTTTAGGCCCTGAACCGCCCCAAACCAGCTACTTCGAGGATCCAGTGTCAATTGGATCTTTCCATGCATTTTCTAAAGGAATTCTGGTTTCGGCAGCAGCTGGGAATGCTGGTTTATCAAGAACTGCAACTAATGTTGCTCCCTGGATCATGACTGTTGCTGCAAGTACTTTGAATCGAGAGTTGCAATCCAAGATTTATCTTGGAAATTCAAAAGTTTTAAAGGTACCTTTACGCCAACCAATTATACTCGTAAGTCAATATGAGAGTATTTTACCATAAACTTCCTTTTTACCGATCAGGAGTTGAAAAAGGGATTTCTTGTTTCAGAGTTTTGGTCTAAATCCATCAAAACTGGATAGTGCTTCCGGTTTAATAGCAGGAAGCGATGCAGCAGCTTCTGGAATTCCCCAGAAAAATGCAAGGTACTTCTTCTGAAAAGGGAAAAATTTTCCTCTTATTGTCTTTGAATGCCCAAAGGCTAGGACGGTGCTTACTGTCAAAGAATCAGGATATTCATTTTCTCCATGATTTCATATTTTAGAAACTCTGGATGGTGATTAAATCAGAAACATTGGCTATTACATCTTAGTAGCTGCAGATGATCATATTTCTTTGGGATTGTAATTGGACATTAAACTCTAAATTTTGACTTGATTTCTTTTGATTTTCCAGCTTTTGCCAGACAAACACACTTAATCCTAACTTGATTAAGGGAAAGATTGTGGTCTGCCAACTCGAGAATGAGCATGTTGACCGAATTCAAATGCGTGTTTACATAAGAAGCATCGGAGGGGTAGCCATGATACTTGCTGATCCAGTTGCCCAAGACGTATTATTCAATTTTGGTATCCAAGCCACTGTGATAGGTCAAGAAGAAGCAACAGAACTTCAAACTTACATGTCTACAAAAAAGTAAGCTCTAAATTTCGTTGAAATATCAGGATTTATCTTTGTTCTTTCAAATAGATATTTAATCAATGTAAGTTTGCTCATAACTGACGTGTTTGTAGATCTTTGGAACAGAATTGTAATTCTTATGATTAGATATCTTATTGCACATGTGACATATATACATTTGAACTTGCTTGTGTAAAGCAACCATTACAGTGCTCATGTCTTTTGACGTGCTTGCTTTTCCTATTACAGGAATCCAGTGGCTAGACTATCCCAAACATCTACACAAATGTCTATTGAACCAGCACCAGCAATGGCAGCTTTCTCTTCAAAGGGTCCAAATACTGTCACGCCAGATATAATCAAAGTATGTTTGGCTAGAATTTTTATGCACTGTTCTGGTTCAATTATAAACCCTGGAAGTTCCACAAGCAATATATGTATTTCCTATCATATACTTATGTACAACACCGATCTGCCATTAGCCCTCAAGAAATCAAACACTTCATTATAATTTGAGAAAAACATGTTAAGAAAAAAATTGCTGTATAAATACTAATCCAACATGTCAATTGTAGCCCGATGTAACAGCTCCGGGAGTAAACATTTTGGCAGCATGGTCTCCAGTAGCTCTTGGTGACGCTGGTGGACGATCACTTGACTACAACATAGTCTCCGGGACTTCCATGTCTTGTCCACATGTGTCTGCAGTGGCAGCAATTGTAAAGGCTAGCCACCCTTCTTGGAGCCCTGCAGCTATAAAATCTGCAATAATGACAACAGGTCTACAAAATTTCAAACCGAAAAAATCCCTTACTGGTTCTATTGTAGTTCACACAGTCTAATGCTTTTCCTTTTCTCTAAAACAGCAACAATACTAGATGACTCTGGGAATTACATCAGAAGACATCCTGATGGTAGTTGGGCTACGCCTTTTGATTACGGTTCAGGGCACATAAATCCAGTTGCAGCAATTGACCCAGGGCTAGTTTATGATTTCGATCTCAAAGACGCCATTGATTTCCTCTGCAGCGATGGCGCAACCTCTGCACAGCTGAAGAACTTAACCAGCGAGACCACATACTGCAATAACCCTCCAAAGCCTTCCTCCAGCTTCAATTATCCTTCAATTGGAGTCTCCAACATGAAGGGCAACATATCAGTGTATAGAACAGTTACCTATGTTGGTAATGGACCAACAGTTTATGTCTCAAAATTAGAACAACCCACAGGTGTAAATGTTTCAGTCATACCACCAACATTAAGGTTTACAAATACAGGGGAGAAGTTGACTTTCAGGATTGATTTTACACCTTCAAAGACCAGCAATGGAAGCTTTACTTTTGCAGCATTGACATGGAGCAATGGGATCCATAGAGTAAAGAGTCCCATTGCACTTAGCGTGCTTTCTTTACAGAAATGAGCAATTCTATAACCTTCCCATTTTCAAATGTCATTGTCCTCTATTGAATTACTTAAATTTTTTGTTAGAAACCTTACGAAAGGAATAAAGGGAAACTCATGTAAGAACTTTGGAAATTCTGCAATCAATCAAGTGGTGTATTAGATACATTTTCCTTAACGCTATATTTATCCCTTATTAAGTGAAAACAAATACCCTTTGAGATGAAATGATGTAATAATAGTCAAGATAACTTGCAGTTGTTTCTTTTAGCTACTAGAATAAGAATGATACACGTTTACAAAACAAATCAAGTGAAATGGGATAATAGTTTTCAGCAGAAAATCAAGTTTTATTTGACCTTTTATATAGAGTTGGAGAAATATTCATGAAGAGTCGTAACTTTAATTGTTGAATCCCTTTGGAAGAAATGACGAACTTGTACAAACCATGAACTTATACGTACTATGTGTTTGTTCATGCCATGAATTTGTGTATACATGGAATTCGGCAAAAGTCGCAACTTTTTAGTCATGCAGATGAACATGCATCCGCTTCAAAAATTCATTGAAAAATTCTATCTATTTGTTTCTTAACTCGTAGCTGCAACCCATTGGAAACCTCTGAAAGAATACATTTGCTCGTGTTGTGAAAGTGGTTTCTGGATGCCCAGAAGAAGGAATACTATTCAT
Source organism: Coffea arabica (assembly GCF_036785885.1). Taxonomy (NCBI): domain Eukaryota; kingdom Viridiplantae; phylum Streptophyta; class Magnoliopsida; order Gentianales; family Rubiaceae; genus Coffea; species Coffea arabica. Next base: position 45,050,300 of record NC_092311.1, read on the forward strand.
CTCCTGGAAAATTGGCAATTAATTCAGAGTTCATTTATGTTTCCCGCAATGTGCTTTATCTTCAGTTTCCTTCTTTGGTGCAATATGGTTGTAATGTAAGTATCAGACTGGTGATTTTTTTTTTTTTTTTCCGCGCAGTCCAAGTTCCCTACGTTGAGCAGGAAGTTCAATTCATGCAAGGCTCTGCCAGAATTTCTAGACCCTCTGCCAGAAAGACAACCCGATGCAGAAAAGTGAAATGAATCCTATATATGTTAGAAACTTTGAGGCGACTTCTTGAATCTGCAATAGCAAAAGTACATCTTTCCCAGAATAATGTGGATAAGACTCAATCATCCTCAATTTGTGGGACTATTCTTTTCATCAGATTAGAATTTACAGTCCAACAGTGGTGGAGCCACATTGAGTTGAGTGTGACCAATTGCCCCCTGTCCACTCTTGAAAAATTACAAAATTGTAAAGAAAACTACCAAATCTTTGAAAGCTTCTTAAGAATAGCTCCCACAATATTTTTCAATATTGCTCTCTTCTGTCAAATTGCCCACCTAAAAAATGTAAAAACAAGTTCAAATGTCTATTATCTTGTATTTTACAATTCAAAATCATGTTACAAGATTGTGAGGAAAAACCAAATTATTCACATAATCAATGTTTTGGTATCGCTTCATTATCATTTTTTTTTCATTATACAATTTGTAATTAAAAATAACATCTATACATAACTGCAATTTTAGCGCATTAGTAACATAATTTTTTCCTTTACTATTCCATCCTTTGTCCCCATTAACTCGGAGTCCTGGCTCCACCACTGACCACAATGTAGGATGCTACGCTGTAGAATTTCCCTCTAACATACATATATATGAGTGATGGTTATAGATATACTTTAAAAAATTCTTTGTCACAATTGCACAGAAAGTGAACGCAAATTACTTTTTATAAGCTAATTACGATACAAAAACATATTGTGGTTGGCCGTTGATATTTTTTGAGTTTCTATCAAAAATTTCACTATAGAAATTTGGAAAAAATATATTTTAAGCATCTTCCTTTCTATTTCATTGTATGAATCTAGATTTTTTGCATGGTAAAAACCACATAAAGCAAGATATACTTGTGTTTGGTATTGCTTCTCCAAGTTCAACCAACTAAGTTATGAATGGGTCAAACAACTAAACATAAGTTCATAACATTTTTCTAACTTCCAAACACATGAGATGAAAATTGATGAACTTAAAATTAGTAGTGAGTGTTTATTTGCACTAGAAAGTGGGATTGTGCCCTTTTTTTTTTTTTTTGGGTATTTTCCCTATAGAAAAAAGTGTTTAAGATCCTCTATTTTACTTCTTATTTTAATCTCTCTATATTACTATTTATTCCTTTGCTTCACACATCACTTATTAGTAATTCAAAATCTAGCACGTATTGAGTGAAAACTTTAATTCTCAATTGTAACGATAGTAGTGCAATTTGCAAGAAAAAAAATTTAGAAAATTGGAATAGAAGAATCTGAATATTAATTATTATAATTCCCTTCCGCATCTGTGCAATTTCCGGCCTATATCCGTTCTCGTTCATGCAGAAAAATTTACGATAGTCAACACTAGGAGGCTCCTTCTATTTCGCTAGACCATTCCCTCCTAAAGCAAACATCATTCTCAGCATTGATAACTCTATCCACCCCCGCCTCTCTTCCTTTTCGGCCATTTTTATTCAAACTCTACCTGCATTTTCCTTCTTCCTTCTTCCTTGCTTTTTCCCTTCTCTCTCTATCTAAATTTGTACAGGGAGAGGGAGAGAAAAAGAAACCATAATATCGAAGCCACGAATTAAGCAAAATGTTGCCATACCATACGCTTCAGGAAGCTGAAATTTCTCTTGGAAGAAATCTAACATTTGCAGAAACATTATGGTTCAAATACTCGGCTCAAAAATCAGATTATATCCTCTATTGTCACAACACCCTTTTCTTGTTTATCTTTTACACCTTGTTTCCGATCCCCTTTGTCATTCTTGAGCTCCTGGGGTCCAAAAAGATTGACAAGTACAAGCTTCAGCCAAAATTCAAAAACTCATTCTCTGACATGATGGAATGCTACAAAAAAGTTATGTGGACTTTTGTCTATGCTGTTGGCCCCCTGCAAGTCCTTTCTTACCCCGTCATTAAGGTACAAGCTTAACTAGTTCCCCTAGTTACTTTAATAGGATTTGTTGTTTGTCTTTTCCGTTCTCAATTCTTGAGTTTGCATAGCTGGTCCTTTATTTGGAAATGGACGTGTCTTTGAGTAAGTTTCCGAGTATTTTATAGAATCAATTAACTAGTTAGAGAGTTAACATATTATCTCATTCTGGTGGGAAAATGTTTCAAGAAACGAAGTATCGGATTTAAATCCAATTTGGTGCAAATGATTGCCAAATGAGATTCTTGAAAATTAACTTAATGTATGTTGATGAGCTGCTTCTTAACGTGAATGCTGCATGTTTTATTATATTTTTATGTCATTAATGCAGACCTTATGCAATGAAATTATGATATTCATCCAAAAAAAATAACTACAAAAGGCAAAAAATCATATGCTTGAATCCAAAGGCAGCCAAATGCATTAGTACGGTATGCTTATTATCATTTTGTCTGCTTACCTTTATTGATGATTTTCATAGCTTACCGAAATCCCACCAAACTTCCTTTCATTTTTGTGATCAGAAGAGTAAGAGAGACGTTTTCCTAACTTACTGAAGTTACTCTACTCCCTAAAATTAGTTATTCCCTACAAGAACTGAGGAACTTTTCACCCTAATCTTTGCAGTGGATTGGGATCCGAACAAGCTTGCCGTTGCCATCTGGGACAGAAGTATTCTGGCAACTGGTGGTGTATGTAGTAGTCGAGGACTATGCAAATTATTGGCTCCATAGACTAATGCATTCCCCATGGGGCTATAACAAAATCCACAGGGTGCACCATGAGTATACGGCTCCTATTGGTTTTGCAGCACCTTATGCTCATTGGGCAGAGATTATTATCCTTGGACTTGCTTCATTTCTTGGTCCTCTCATGGTCCCCGGTCACATGCTCACCTTTTGGCTTTGGTTTATACTAAGGCAGCTCGAAGCCATTGAGACTCATAGCGGGTGATTTCTCATTCTCCTTTTTCTGTTGCCAATTCATCAAAATACTGGAATAGTTAAACAACCTAAACTCAACGACTAACATGTTTTGCTTTCTTTGCACAATTATCCATATGTGCAGGTACGAATTTCCTTGGAGCCCCTCCAAGCTTATTCCATTTTATGGAGGTGCAGTTTACCATGATTACCATCACTACGTTGGGGGCAAAAGTCAGAGCAACTTTGCATCTGTTTTCACTTACTGTGACTACATATATGGAACCGACAAGGTCAGCAATGCATGCTCTAATTACTATATGTTCAACCAATGAACTTCTTGTTCTTATCATTTTTGTGACTTTTATGTTTTCAAATAATTAAACGTGAATTTAGTAAATACTTCCTCATCGAACTTTCTTCATTGACAGAACTTTCATATTCATGTGTTTTTTTTTCAGGGATATCGATACCAGAAAAATGTCTTTGAAAAGGTAAACTTACATTATCTTTTACTTTTGGAGTAAACAGTTTTGCAGATGACTGCATGGCTATATTCAAAGCAACATGAGCATGTGTTCATCTCCACACGATTAACAAATTGTTTGTTCAATCAATTAATCTACATGGCAAAAAATAATTTAGCAACAACGAGAAATTAAACATCCTCAGTCGACAGTGTTTGATATGATTAAGGTGTCAAATATTGAGAATTCTAATCCAGTATATATTGTCTGAAGCTCAGTAATCCCATATACCAATAAGGACTACTCTTTTGTTTTCCTTGCTTCTTGATTTTCCAGTACAATACCGTAGGATCACCAGTTTCGTCCTTGTTCAGCTTTAAAATCTGAACGTGCAATGCATCTTGATATCCATCAAAACATAATATCTGTAAACATTTTTTTACCAAACACTGTAAAATTTCAAGTGGTAAACATCAGAATCCAAAAGAAATAGAAAGTTGTACCTTGTAAACGTTAATTTCTTTTCGACACTAACTATATTTTCCTTCTTAGTTTATCCCAATATGCTGATTATATATTTGATCCCGTCTCCAAATGTACCCTGTTGAATCTTTTTCAGACGCAAGATAGCCTCAGGAGCCAAAGTGATATCAAATCTGAGTAGGAGAAAGCTAAACTCTGCATGCACGAACTCTTCATCAGCTCTGAGCAAAACATTCTTGATGCGTGTTGTGGTTCTGTCTACCATAGAAGTTTTTTTTTTTTTGGGGAGCAATATTGAGAGATTTTTATCTACTATAGAAGTATGAGTAGCATTGAAAAAATAGTAAATAATTAATTGTTGTACAAAATTATGGACACATCTCAGCAGCATCATGATGTGGTGCTGCGCTTTTGAGCATTTCACCCCACATGGAAATGCTACAAATTACGACCTTAAGAATTAAGTTTGTGTTATTACCTTATTGAGGATATCGACTCTTTTTTTTCTAAAAAGAAAAAACCCTTTTTTGGTTTCTTCTTCTAGCATTCTTCAGTGCAGTATTTTGTTACACTATGTTTACTAGAAATGTAGGAGTTGCGTGGATAGGACACAGTGTGTTGTATTGTGCTAATCTTTATTGGACAGTTAGCATTAGGCTCTGGACTAATTCTTGGTGCAAATTAGCATTATTTTCCATCCAACACGTACTCGTTTCTGCTGTTACACTCTACAAATAGTAATTGAATTTTGAACAATTTTAAACCTTTTTTTTTGTATGATAAAAAAGGCAATTTATTCTTAATTGCAGATAATAAGAGGCGGAATATATCCGGTGATTTATTTCATATATGTTCATATAAAGATTGTAATGTAATCAGTGGTTAACGTTGAGACTCCAAAAATTAGAGGTCCTAAATTATATTCATTTTTCCCATTGCCCCTTATTACTTCTTAAATCCCATCTCTTCCATGATAGAAAAAAAAAATTGAAAAAAAAAGAGATTGTAATGAAATATTGATGTCTCATAATTAAATTGGCATTAGCCTACGTAGCATAATACTTAAAAATGATAAGTATATCAGGTAGTATATTAGTATTTTTAGCTTTATATTTTCATTTGTATTCACATTATCCGTTAACCAGTTATATACGTATATTTTTATACTTATATTCTTGAGTCAAATTTCTAATCTTACTTCTCTGGATTTAATAAGATATAAGTTACTTAGCTATCAAAAGCCCGTCTAGCTCAGTCGGTAGAGCGCAAGGCTCTTAACCTTGTGGTCGTGGGTTCGAGCCCCACGGTGGGCGTGTATTTACTTTTGTTTTTGCTATTTTATAAGCCTTCATAATTAATTGCTTTATTTTAATATTACATGAAGAGTTTTCAAACAGAAATGTAACCTCTATTTTTGAACTGCAAAACACTTTCACACTTAAAAAAATGTAAATGCATCAAAAGTTGAATATTGAAACATGCTTAATTACATTTGTGACCAAATTATAAAAATGACTCTAATTAATGTCAATCATGTTTCAATTTTGACAATCTAGTCCCTCATGAAGTATGTCTTGTACTTGTTTATTTAGTTAGTCCCTCATAGTTTAATTTGCATGGTTGTGACCAAATCCTGTTGAAAATTTGCAATTTTTTTAAGCATGATTAATTCAAACAGAATAATACCAGAAACAAGAAGGTCCTATTTGGTTCCAGGAAACTTGTAAGGAAAAGGAAAAGAATTCCTTGTGAAAGAGTTTTTTTTTATGTTTGATTTTAAGCAAACTAATTTTTCATTTTCAATATAGTCCCTTAATGTCTTTTGGCTCCTTTATAAAAGCTCCAACGATACATGCCTTCAATCAGGATTGTAAAAATCTTCCAAAAGCATTTTATATGTTTCATTGAACGAAAATAAATACTAACAAACATACAACATTTTAAACAGTTTTTAATTTTTTCTTATTGACTAATTACGATAGAATGATTATTTGATTATCACAAAAAATAATACCTATAACGTGTAATGCATATACTTTCGAGTGGCACTTTTAACTCTTATCTTAATGTTGAAAATGCATGGTAGAACTTATGTCACTTGTCATGGATTCTATTTTTGGACGTTACAAAATATCATGGTTCCAAAAAGGGGGGAAAAAACAAAGACCAAATGTCCCTTCTACAAAGAATTGTTGGGAATTTTGGAACTACAGCAGAAAGATGTCATGGAATGGATACAGTAAAAGAAGCAGAAACACAGTTTTGGATTAACGATGTTGCTATAGTAAGATATTCCGAATCACACCTTTTTAGACCTCAAACGCACATAATAACTGTTATTTTCGAGGGGTGCATGTAAACGAGTTTAATCAAATCTAACGCCCTAGTGTTGAAACTTGTTTGATTATTTTAACGAATTTGAAATTTGTTTAAGTTTGATTTGTTTATTTGTCGAATCGAAATTGAATGCATTTTTTTTATCGAGTTTGAATGTTATCGAACAAAAGATGCGATTCAATCTTGACTTAACTAGTTGACGAATCAAACTCGAACGAACTCTTGCTAAGCCGAGTTCGATTCGAGGACCAAATAGTTTGATTCATTTTTCAGTTCTAATACTTTTTTAAAACATCACAATTTTAAATCATTATTTTTGACCCTCTGGTGCTCGTACTATATTAAATAATGCCGTAGAATTAGACAACACAACCATAGCTCCCACAATAATTGGTATTTAATATTAGAACCAAAATTCGAGCAGTTATGGTTATTGCTTCCAAGTTACAACTTAAGCTGGTTTAGATTGTTACTTTTCGAAATTTTTATAGAAAAATGTGTTATAGCGATTTGATATATGTGAGATGAAAAAAAAACTGGAAAACAGGTCAACCGAAAACGTAAAAAATTTTTTTTGGAGAAAAATGGCAATTCAAACGAGGCACATTAAAAGCAACTAATCCCAAGTCAACCATTAAATTTTGATACTAATTATTACAAGCAACAGGCAAGATTGAAAAAGTCAAGCATATATAAACCGTTAGCTCGTCACAAAAGTGTTACGTCAAAGAATTAATTAATTGTGTTTAATTACAATTTTTTATTTACTTAATTTAATTCATTTCAGACGAAACGGGCGGCTGGCAGACCCGCGTTAAAAAGAATATGATATGAGCTTGAATTGGAATTATTTTTCCAGTCGTACATTGGAAATTAATTAAATACACCAAAAGACGTGGGCTAGCTACAATCATTGGTTAGATTAGCAGCCATCCATTCTAAATTCTATTCAACTTTCCTTGAAAAAAAACAATCAAGTTCATTGTAGGGAAGTCTTGGCTTTACAAAATTCTAAATAGTTAGTTAGTCAACTTGACTGACTCAAGAGAAATTCTTGCTCTTTTTTTTTTTTTTTTTTTTTTGGGATGAATGAGATAAAGGCCTTGTTCTCAACTAATTTTGGAAATCTGACTTTAGCTTTTGATTTTCCAAAAATTATTTTATTGTGTTCTCAACTGATTTTAAAAAATTAATTTTAGATTTGTGGGTCGAAAAAAAAACTGGAAATCAGAAGAAGCTGGTGTTGAGTTGTTTTTGAATTCTGATTTTAGCCTATTTTTCATATAGGCCAAAATTACTCTTCAAATTTCAGCATAATTACTAAAGTATCTAAAAATCAGATAACTTGTTATGGTCTTTCTGTTTTCTTTTTGTTCTCACTCCCAGATTCATTTATGTGATCCTTGTTTTTCTCACTCACCATTTAATTTTCATAAGTAAAGTAATTAATTACATTAAAAAAATTATTTAATTAGCACAAAAATTCATTTATGTACCAAATAAGGGTAATATCATCATCTTTTTGTCAAAAATCAACTTTTTAACTTTTTCAAAGATCACCTATGCATTTATTAAAATGATTTTTTTAACAATAAACAAGAACACATGAGTTACTGTGACAATTTTGATTTTACAAAATCAGAATCAGTTGAGAAAAGACCCTAAGGTGTCTATAACAAACACTGAACATAGTCCCCATCTGCTTTTTGCCTCTAAATTAAAGCCTCTGCACAACATATGAACACTTGCTTTTGTCCATGAACAACTAGTTTTTGCTTTCAATCTTTTTATTGAGTTTTTGAGCTGACAAGATGAAGATACACAAACTTTTCGCTCTTTTCCTAATCCTGAGATTCGGATACATACATGCAATCAGCACAAATGCAAAGGTAAATATTCTTGACATTTCATTCTTACGTCTATGAATAGTTGTATGTTCTCTTGAAAAGCTGATTTCGACAAGTAGATAACAATGAGATGTAGGATTTTTGCACATCTTTTGTCTTGACACCACGAGTTCATATGAACTTCCTACCAAGCCATGATTTGTGGCAGTATCCATTGAGTTATAAGTTCACCTATGTCCCAAAACAGAAGGCTTACAAGTTCAAATATTCCATGATTTTGAGCATGAAAAGTCATGTTGAATATTAATATAGCAAAGATGAGAACAAACAGGAATATATTAGCACTAAATTAGTAACATCTGCACTTCATGGACCAACCAGTCTACATCCCTGTAAAAACCATATCCGACCTTCAAATTAATTCGATATAACAAGAGTCATGAAGGTGCAGAATGGAAGTATGGGAATCAAGACTAATCTTGATTCACAGACTTTGACTTCATAAGCAAATGGAGGATTGTACCCTCAAGGTGCTACTGGTAGAGAGAGAGGGATAATTGATTATGAAGTTCTTCATGCTTAGACTCAGGAACTGATGTCAAGAAATTCTTGAACCATGCAGCATTACATAGTTTACATGGGGAATCATGCTCACCCAAGCTCAGAGTCCGTGATCAAGGATAACCATCATATGCTTGCTTCAGTAATTGGAAGGCATGTACTTCTCTCTCTTTCTTAATTTGGACGACGAGTTCGAAAAATAATGAGATACTATTTCATTATTTCTGATTAAAAATGGCTAGTGATTTTCAGTTATGAAGGTGCACAGGACGTGATCCATCACCATTACACCAAAAGCTTTAGAGGATTTTCTGCTATGTTAACAGCTGATCAAGCCCTGAGGCTGGCAGGTTTCCCCTAACCTGCTTTCTTTAATCAGAAAATTGGTTCCAAGGCTTGTGCTCAAAGTCTATTAACTGTCTTATTTACCTATCCTGTAGAAGAGGAATCGGTTGTATCTGTGTTCCAGAGTAAGATAAACAAGGTTCAAACAACACACTCGTGGAAGTTTCTGAAAGTAGACTCAATTCAACAATACAATCACCTGCCAATAAAAGTTAAATCTGATGTAATTGTTGGTGTCATCGATAGTGGTAATAATCTTAGTTGCTGGGTAAATAATCCAATGTTTATTACTACAATTGATACAACTAATAGATGTTGAGTATATCTGCGTTCTCAGGAATTTGGCCAGAATCGAAAAGCTTCAGTGATCATGGCATGGGTCCTGTTCCTAAGAAATTCAAGGGGAAATGTGTACCTGGAGAAATGTTCACTTTGGCCAATTGCAACAGGCAAGAAGAAATATGCCATATCAGAGTGGATATACTAATTAGTATTGAATTCTCTGATGTCAATACTTTTCATTGAACTCTTTTTACAGGAAAATAATAGGAGCTAGATACTATTTCAAAGGATTTGAAGCAGGGGTTGGACCTCTTGAATCATTCAACGGGACATTTTTCCGATCAGCTCGAGATAGCGACGGACATGGAACACATGTTGCTTCCATTGTAGCTGGCTCCTTGGTCCCAGATGTGAGCTTAATCGAGGCAGCAAAAGGCACAGCAAGAGGAGGTGTACCAAGTGCTAGACTAGCCATCTACAGGGCTTGTTGGTTTGATATATGCACTGATGCAGATATGCTCTCTGCCCTGGATGATGCAATTCATGATGGGGTTGATGTTTTGTCTACTGCTGTCGGTCCTCAACCGCCCCAACCTAGCTATTTCCATGATGCGGTGTCAATTGGGGCTTTTCATGCATTTCAGAAAGGAATTCTTGTTTCTGCATCTGTAGGGAATAGTTTTTTCCCACAAACTGCAACCAATGTTGCTCCATAGATCCTTACAGTTGCTGCCAGCACCATGGACCGTGAATTTCAGTCCAACATCGGCCTTGGGAACTCAAAAATAATAAAGGTTTAGTGTTTCAATACCATATAGTTATTTCCACCATCTACATTGTCAAAATTCTTGTTTTAGTATAAAGTTGCAGAGCGGAGATTTCTTTAGCAGCATAATTCTTGCAGCCAACTTATTTTATTGAAATAATTTTCTCTGTTAAATTTACCAGAACGCCTTCTTGTTTCAGGGTTTTGGTCTAAATCCATCAAACTTGGAGAGTGCTTCTGGTTTAATAGCTGGAAGTGATGCAGCAGCTCCAGGAATTCCCCCTAGAAATGCAAGGCATGGCTCTATCCCATTTTATTGCTAATACACTCTGAGATTATCCAGCTTGTACAAATAGCAAATAGAAGTAACTATTATTTCTTCTTACATCGGGTCTTCACTGACAGTTCAACAAAATGATATGCTTACGGGAAGAGAATCTGTTCATAAATTCTTGCTGGAGATCTTAATCAAGTTTTATTTTATGTTTGAAACATTTCATGTAAATCTCCTGAACAAGTCTTAATCTCTCTTTTTTTTCTCATATCTGTCTTTCTCAGCTTTTGCCAGATAAACAGCCTAGATCCGAACTTGGTTAAGGGAAAAATAGTAGTCTGCACAGTTGAAAAGATTACAGAGAATGCAACACAATTAGGTGTCTATACACGAAACATTGGAGGTGTAGGAATGATACTTGTTGAACCACTTGCCCAAGATCTCGTCTTTCAATTTGGAACCCAAGCCACTCTGATAGGTCAAGATGAATTGGAAGAAATTCAGAAGTATATAGCTACTGAAAGGTATGTTTCAAAGTTCCCAAAAGGATTAATATCAACCCAGCAGCTCATGCATTTTATTATTCTTTGCTAAGTATAGGAATCCAGTGGCTGCCATATACCAAACCAAGACTGTTCTAGCCTCTAAACCAGCACCAGAGATTGCAGCATTTTCTTCGAAGGGTCCAAACATTATTACTCCAGATATAATAAAAGTAGGTTCTTGTGCTTCTGAAAATTTTTTTTCTCAGAATCATCTTTAATCCTTGGTTCAATATTAGAACGGTTACAAATGGTCAAGTTATAAAAGTTCCACTTCTGCAATAAATCTACGTTAAGAATAACGTTGTTTAAAACAAAGAAGACAAAGATTGAGATGATTTCACATGCCCACTGCAGCCAGATATAGCAGCACCAGGAGTGAATATTCTTGCAGCATGGTCTCCAGTAGCTCTTTTTTTCTCTGGCTTACACCCTGTTGACTATGACGTAATCTCCGGTAGCTCCCTGGCTGCAGCACATGTGGCTGCAGTGGCTGCCATAATAAAGACTTCCCACCCTTCCTGGAGCCCAGCAGCAATAAAGTCTGCGATGATGACAACAGGTAACATCAATTGGAAACATTCCTAACCAGTTCAATTGTACCCTTATCATGATGTATGATTGCTGAATCCAAATATCACTTTGTCTGGAACAGCTACAGTCCTAGATAACACCGGAAATTGCATCAGAAGACATCCAGATGACACTTGTGCAACTCCATTTGACTATGGATCTGGGCACGTAAATCCAGTCGCAGCAATTGAGCCTGGACTAATCTACGACCTGGATTCCAATGATGTAATTGATTTCCTCTGCAGTTATGGTGCAACAGCAGCACAGTTGAAAAACTTAACCAGTCAAATTTTTAGATGCAAAAGCCCTTCTAGACCTTCCTATGATTTTAACTATCCTTCAATTGGAGTCTCCAACATGAATGGTAGTTTATCAGTGCAGAGAACTGTTACCCACTATGGTAAAGGACCAACACAATACATCTCAAAAATAGAACAACCAAGTGGTGTACATGTTACAGTCACCCCTAGTGTACTAAAGTTCACAAATGCAGGGGACAAGATGTCATTTACGGCAAATTTTACACCCTCAAAGGCCAGTAATGGAAGCTTTGTTTTTGGGGCTTTGACATGGAGTAATGCAATACACACAGTCAGGAGTCCCATTGCAGTTAATGTGCTATCTCTATAAAACATAGATTCTATTGTACTATCTGTTCCAAAACTTGTATATCCTATTGAGGAGTTTCAAGCTTCTTGCATCCAATGTAGTACTTTACAAAAGACTATGCAGTAAATGTATACAAGAACTGGACCTCTTAATATATGTCTCAATTCTAAGGCAACTTCATTTTGATCTACTAAGTAATTAGGTATTCCGATCTTTGAATTGATTAAGAAGCTAGCTCAGGGGCTGCTGAATGCTGCTATTATTAGTTTCCCTGATTGTATGCTGTTTAACTCAGAAATAACAATCAAATGAGAGCCAAAATTTAAGATTCAGGAATGCTTTATGAAGGTATAAAATCTATCCTAAAGGACATCTTCCCATAGTAGGAAACAGAAGAAAAGTTCAAGCATAGTGAGTTATGTAAAATGTTCTCATCATGTTCCTTACAATATGAGCACTATAAACTTGCATGAAGAAATTGAAGAGTGATATCCATCCAAATATTTAGTGACACCTCTTTAGCAACCTAACTATCTGAATCAGCGTGGAGGGGTCTCACACCTATCAAATATTCTGCATGCAAGTGAAATATTACATCAAAGAAACAGCATATATGATTAAACATTTTTCCTACTAACAAAACATTTTTTAAAGAGTCATACATTCCCTTTATGACTAGGAGATAGATTAATTTCATATACTTAACAAGCACAACTAATAAGATGTTATAAGCGATAGAAATGAGAGGATACCAATGATTTCAGTGCATTTTGCATACATTGATCCACCATTTTTTCACTGTGATCATATCAAAATCTCCAAAATCAGAAGGTTTGGTTGGCATTGAAATGAGCATAGCTCAATCCCGCATAGTTTAGAAGCAGCCCTCATTATCTGGATCAATTTCATTATCCTTTGTCAAGACAAACAACAATCAGAATCCAATAATGAAGATAGATAAACACTAACAAATGACACATTTCTAACATGTAAAAGAACGTGTGCAGGGAAGCAGTCACTTACCAAAACAAGGTCTACAGCACATGGATGTCAAATATGAGAAACTCTTAAAGGCAGATGGCAACCTGCTTGGGCATCTGCATTCCCCATTATCCCTTCTGTTATTAACTTGAATATACACAACCTTCGATGAAGAAATGCACTAATACATCTTCTGGGGAAATCACCAGAAAAGTACTTCAAAAGAAGTCATCAGCTTGGCCCAGATAGTTGAAGTCTGTTTGCTCTCCTTATAAGCTGCCTGGTGTCCCAGAAAATTTATAGTAAAACTTGACCACTGATTGTTATGTATATTTCTTAGGCTTCCCAATAGACGTGCACCAGCCACAACCCACTTTTCACATGCATGGTGGTCCCATGCATCAACAGCACTGCAAAGTTTCTGCAACTGCAGAAAGCATTCATTCCTGATGCTTAAGATGTCTACATTTTTCTAATAGAATATGAACCTCAAGTCAAATGTAAAAATTACCAATAGTCCCCACAAGAGCATAATCCACCTTTGAAGTGGTGAAATCTATTTGAGTCCCTCACAATAATTTCTCTGCTTTCAATCTTTGATATCAACTTAATCACAGTATGGCAATCACCACAAACTCTAAGATTCTTAACAATCTGAATCTGAATTCCAGGTGATGTCATAATTAATCCAAAAGCAATTGCCAACCTTTCACTATGCTGAGAAAGAATGGTTTCTTTAAGTTCATCCTCAACGTCATGAAGTACAAAATTAGTATCTGGTTGGTATCCTGCATCCTTTAAGCGAATACCTAACTCTTCAAGTTTCATATAAATACGGTCTGATAATGGATGTGAAACATCTCCGGCCACGAATGAGTATGTCTTGTTCTTAACCTCAATCCAGCTGTAACCAATTTCCTTTCTAATTTTCCTCAAATCCATGAGCTTTCTCACTTTTGCTCGAGCTTTCCAATTTCCAGCCACTGCATATAGGTTAGAAAGGAGTACATAAGCCGCTGAGTCTTGCGGCTGCAGTGAAATGAGTTTTTCTGCGGCAAGTTTCCCTAGCTCTATATTTCGATGAACTCGGCAAGCAGCCAAGAGTGTGCGCCACACTGTTGCACCAGCAGGAAAGGGCATCCCATTAATGAGAGCCACAGCTTGTTCCAGCATTCCAGCTCGACTATATAAGTCAACCATGCAGGAGTAGGTCTCCATTGTAGGTGGAATCTGAAGATCTTTGACCATCATGTCAAAATAATTTTCACCTTCTTTCACCAGTCCTGCATGAGTACAGGCAGAAATGACACCTATGAATGTTATGTTATCCATTGCTAATTTTTTTCTTCTCATATCCTCAAAAACCATTAAAGCCTTCTTTCCATAACCATGTTGTGCGTATCCTGAGATCATCGAGTTCCACGAAACCAAATCCCTCTCCTTCTGCCTCTTGAAGACCTCATTTGCGCTCTCTATATTACCTCTTTTTGCATACATTGTCACAAGAGCACTACTAACACACAAGGCATTATTATATCCTGACTTTATGGAACTGGCATGGAATTGTTTCCCTTGTTCCACTGCTGCAGTAGGTGTGTTACATGCATTAATGACACTAGAGAATGTATATTCATTTGGTCTAACCCCTTCCTTTGCCATCTGGCAAAAAACTCTTACCGCGCTCTCAGTGTCTTCTGCTTGAGCATAACCAGCCAACATTGCAGACCATGCAACAATATCTTTATCTTCCATCATGTCAAAAACTTTTGCAGCCTCATTAGCATTTCCTATCTTAACATAAGCATCTAGTAATGCTGTTCCTACCGAAGGCACGTTCTCATAGTTGGTTTTGATGACTACTGCATGCATTTGAAACAGAGAAATAACAGGATGTGCAGTAAGGATAGCAGAGTAAGTGAAATGGTTTGGTGACACACCTTCCCTTCTCATTTGGCCAAAAAGCTCGACAGCTTGCTCTTTTCCACCATTCTGCAAGTACCCGCTGATCATTGCTGTCCAAGAGACCACACTCTGACCTCTCTGCACAACAGAGAACAACTTTAAGGCATCATCCATCTCACCACACTTGGTGTACGACACCATAAGAGCTGTACTAATGTTAGGATCAAATTCAAACCCATGTCGAATAACCCGTGAATGAAGCTGTCTGGCAAAAGTCAATTCTCTAAGCCTTGCACATAACTTAATGGCTGGAGCAAATGTCATTTGAGTAAGGTTCAGACCAGAGAGCCTCATTCTGTAAAACACATCAAGAGCTTCCAGATCATGCCCATTTGTCACAAGACCAGCAATCATCCCATTCCATGAAACAGCATTCCTGTCCTCCATTCCACAAAAAACAGCACTAGCCTCTCTAGCCATACCTGATTTTGAGTACATGTTAATCAAGGAGTTTGCCACATATACAGTTGACTCAAAGCCATTCTTAACAATCATCGCATGAACCTGAGCTCCCTTCCCAACCTCGCCATCATCAGCTAGCGCTCCAAGAATGGTGGAAAACGTATAAGGGTTAGGTCTGATTCTGTCCAGTAGCATCATTCTGAAAACTTCTATAGCTCTATCATTCAGTTTATTACTTGCAAAACCTGTAAGTAATGACGTCCATGAGACAACATTCTTCTCCTCCATCTTGCCAAACATACACTCTGCATCAGCAATACTCTTCGTCTTCATATACATATCAACAAGAGAAGTGCCCACACTAACATCATCGAGCAACCCAGCTTTGATGCACTGACAATGCACTTGTCTTCCAACTGCAACGTCGTTCAGGCATCCACAGACCTTCAAGACACAAGAAAAACTCGACCTTTCAATTAAAACGCCCAAACGATGCATGCACTTGAATAGATCCAAAGCTTCTATGTAGGAATTATTGCGAGAGCACTCGAAAAGCATATGGTTGTAATGAGAAATGTCCCACTTGGAACTTTCACCAAACGGTTCGTACGCATTATAAAATTTCCAAGGTCCAGCTCCCTCCGCCGATACATCAGAATCAAGGGCTATTGCTTGCGACAGAACCGAGTAATGGGTTCGAACTAAAATTTGAGAATGTCCAAGAATCTTTAGTCTTCTCAGAGAGGGTCGTAGAATCATGGTGTTTTTTCTGGTCGTAGGTTACCGTTAGCAGTTAAAATTCTGGTACTTTGAAAAGTTGCGCCAAAGATCCGCTTTATAAAAGTTCGCTTTAATGGTATTTGCATTTTCTGTTTTCTGTTTTTCTTTTTCTAGCAAAATCTCTATTCTTCCGTATACGTTATTTGATAATTAATTAATCCCTATTTTAATTAGAAATGAAATTCACTAGATTTTTTTAGAGGTATTCGAGTGTGTTTGGATAGCAATAATATTTTTTTTAAATATTATTTTGCTTATGTTACAATTATAATTCCATTCAATTTTTTCTCTTTCTAATGCATTTTATTTCACATACATCACATTATAAAAAATAATATAATAATTATTTTAAATAATATTTCAAATACTCTCATATCCAGACACGCTTGCTTAACTCCCTATGAATCTTAAAATATGAGAAAAAGTGAAAATGATTAAAAGACAAGGAGAATGCTTCAATCCCAAGATCTTATATAATCTACAATAAAATATGCTCATAGTTCAACGTTTGATATCTAAAGACTACAATAATAATTATGCTAAAATCTAAAGTTCACTCAAAATTATTTGATGGATATGTCTAACATTTAATGTTATGTTTCTTGGTTACTTTTAAGCATCGATATTGTGTGTCTTTTTAATTAAAAAAAAAATTCTACACTGATTGAGTGTGTTTTTATAGAAGAACATTTGAAATATCGACTGTAATATTTTTATGATGTGATGTATGAAAGATAAAAAAATAATTAAAAAATAAAAAAATTAATTGAAAAACAATATTTATCATACAAGCAAATAGTTTTTTTTTTTTTTTACAAATAACGTGATGTCCAAATAAACCCATTTTCTTTGTGCTCCAATACTTTGCTTTTGGAATCTTTGGGTTTGACTCCCAAAGCTTGGTGTAGTTTGAAAGGAGCAGGAGGGAAGACAAGTTAAGATATTATAAAAGGAGCATTTTCTAGTAGGGATAATTTTAGAAATTTCTTTAAAGGTTTCTAACTATTTCATTTAGTTCCTTCAAAGTTTTAAAATTTCCATTTACCTTCTTTAATTTGACACTTTGATAACCAAATCTTAAAATAGGGCCAAAATCATAATGAATACCCTAAAATGCCCTTAGCTTATAAAGTTTAAATTTTTCTTCTAAATAATTATAAAGTAATTTGGCACAATTATAATAGAAACGAATTTCAAGTTTTTCATGCCAATATTTATTGTTTAATAATCAATTATCTATACAATATATAAAGGTAGAAGGGTGGCAGTTGGTGCAAACTTTTCTTTGTTATTTTTTAAACTTCCAATTTTATCATTACAGAAATTAAATTTTTACCTTAGTTACCTAATCACATTTTACCAACATAATTACCCATAACCACTTTAAGTATTGTAACTACCAAATTACTATAGATTTATAAGTCAAAGTTCTTTAATTCATTTATACAAATTTATTTGTTTGAAAATCAAAATTCATATAATATTAATTCATTTTAATTATTTGTAAATTGCACACACATTGGGTGTGCCTTTTACACTTGTAACAATAAATTTTTTGATTTAATAGGTTACTTTTCATAGTGCTTTATTGGAGATATAAATTCTTTTTAAGATGGAGAAGAAACAGTTATCTTTTCTTTTAAGTTTGTGAATTAGTTTTTTTTTTTTTTGAAGGAAAGTCGTGGACTAATACAATGATAGAACTACCATAGTTTAGCAGTGATTTTAGACCATTTATTTTTAAGTATTGATTTATTCTTATTTTAATACAAAAAATTGGAAGATATTGAAAGTTATCAAAAAAATATTACTAGTTTAACATCTGATCAGAATAGAGGTTCGAGAAACATTAATAGTTTTTTCATATTTCTAATGAAATATGAGAGAAATGAATAAGAAGGAAAAAGAAAAAAAATTATAAAATTTATCCTTTGTACAAACATGGCAACAAGGGAGTTTTATTAAATTATTGAAATTAGTAGTATTATCATTTTAAATGGATAAGGGAGGTGTTTGTAATTTTTGAAACCTTAGAGGAGCTAAGTGAAATTGTCAAAAACTTCAGGGGAGATTTCTAAAATTATCCCTTTCTTATATTTTGCCATTTTTTGATTGTATATCCTTTTGGACAGTATGCACAAATGGTGCCACTAGTGACAAAGGTCAAAATATCACACAATGAGTTATAGAATTATGTGAGGGGAATTGTGGAAGAGAAAAGGAAGAAGAAATCACAATTAATAACAATTATTATTCACATTTAGAGTCCTGGAAAACATACATGCACATCCATTTGAATCAATCAACATATGAAAATGACCATAAGTAATAAAAAATTTATCATATAACTTTAAGTTTTTTTCTTTTTTGAAAAACATCATACAACTTTAAGTTGAAAGCAAACAAATCTAAAAATAATTAAGAAAATAGTGGTGTGTTACCAAGACAGTTACTTGCTCTTTCCGACTCCTTTAAGGTTACGGGACCACAATGATAAATTCCCTCATGACTTGAATTTGCAAAAGTGTTGCAGAATATATCTTGGCTCAGTTAATAAAAATAACTAATACAAGTTGATTCAATTGGTAAGAACGGATCACTTTCTCACGGAAGATTATGTATTCAAATTTTGCTGCCAATATGAGGCTATGTTAGTGGACAATTTTCAAAATCCGCTGTAAGTGACCTATAATCCCTTAATCATGCTTTGATCCGTGGCGGTAATAAAAGCCGAACCCATCCAAATATTTCTTACAAAAAAAGGGATAAATTTTTTAATAAAAAATTACGTATTCAAATTTTACTACTGATGTGAGTATTGTGTTGACGAGTAATCCGTAACATACCGCAAACAACTCAAGACATGTTTTGGCTTAAAGTAAGAGATTCACTTTTATATGAAGTCCTGTATATGTGCAACTAGAGACCAGCGTTAGAAACAACTATCAGTGTCACAGTCTGTGTGAACCTTTCGGACTTCACTATCTGGTTCGCCTTCTGGTGAAGTACGGTACCAACTCAACCAACATTGTACGCTACTAACAATGAGCAGTGTTACCCAACTCTCTCACTTTTTTCCCCTCTTTAAAGCTTCATGTGATTAAAAAAAAAAATACTGATATAAGTCATTATTAGCATATGCCTTTTGGGTTGAGTTGTGGGTTTAGTTTATATCCGGTGTGTGTGTGTTTCTTAACTAAGGTATGAGGGGGGATATAAGTCATTATTGAGTCAAAGAATATTGAATCACCAATATCTTCAGTTCAATTATTCAATTAAAACCCCAAACAGTCCTGTTAACCCCTCCACCTCACAGTTAAGCACCATGACATTAATCAACGTACATAACAAAAAGCCATTGTCCCAAAATGACCATATCAGAATTCCTAGCAAAAGATGCACATCCCACCAGCCCAGCACCCGAAAACCAAGTGACACAAATTCTGGTCCTAATAAACCACTTCAGATTCCTTTCTTGGGTTCCTATGTCCAGTTTTTTGTATTTTCTGCCTTTTGCAATCCTTTAAGCACCAAAATTTAGTGGTGTTGGAAAGCAGAATATTTTATCTAAACTGGACCTCACCAGTCATCCATCACATTTAGCCGTTAAAAAATCAGGAAATCATCCATCAAAAAACCTCCAAAATTAAGGCTTCTTTCTGACACAACCCGAAAAAAGAAATCTTAAACCTTCTCAACTGAAAAAACTTCAGCTCCACTAACCTTCTAAACCGCGCCACATTCGCTAGGGTTCTCCTAAAACAGTCCATATTAGAAATTTAGAATGTTCCTCTTTGGGAATTATTTGGGCTTTTTCTATTTACCTTAATTCTGGGTCTTTCTGGGTTTCTTTTGCTGGGTAAAATTCTGGGTTCGTGATTTTCTTTCCTTTTTTACCCCCCAAATCCGAAATAGGGTTTTTTTTTTTTTACCCACTTTTGATTTTCTGTGAATTTTTCCGCAGGTAAGTTTGGAAGAAAGGCATGAACTTTGACACTTCTGAGCATTGGTTTTGAGGCTTTACAGCAAAACAAAGAAAAAAGACCTGATTTGCGTGTCAGCTCGTGGGGTTTTAGAAGCAAGGAGAACTAAAGAAGATGATTGCAGAAAAACCCAATTGGGTTAAACATGAGGGAATGCAGATTTTCTCCATTGATGTTCAGCCTGGTGGGCTTAGGTTCGCCACTGGGGGTGGTGATCACAAGGTTTTCTTTTCCTTTCCTTTTCTGGTCCTTCCAATATATTTATGAACTTGTTTTACATTCTCTTAGTTTAAGCTCTGTTTTGACAGCCTTGTATTTTTGAAACTAAAGGAAAAGTTGAAAACTTTGAAGAATGTGACTTACAGGGAACACGCTCTAAAATTCTTCTCGCAGTTGAAATTATCTTCTTGTATATAGCGAGTAAGAGCCTTGTTGAATTTCTGTTATCTTGCACTTCTGGAGATGGGATTCCTCTGTTCTTTGGGATTTGAAGTTGCATATGCTTAAAAGCAGTTGTCTTTAGCGTCATGTAGCTAGTATAATGCTGCATTTGGTAGCTTCTTCCTTGGCTGATTAAAACTTCTTTTTTCAAAAAGTTTTAGAAGTGATACAAGTGGCTTCAATTTTGATATATAACTGTATTGTTTTGCTGTCAAATTGGCTTCACAGTTTACCAAAATATATATTTCCTGATACAACAAAGCATTACAGAGAAAGTGGTTTGCTTTCTTGTTTCTGTGTCATGGTAGATGCTCCTCTTTTCCCTTTTGTAGGTTGTAAGATGATATTCTTCCAATTTGGATCTCTCCTTTAGGTTCACTTTGCAATTACGTGAACCGTAATATGTCTAAATTTAAAATAGGTTCAGTAGATTGTATATTATATATATATATATATATATATATATATATAAAAGATAATAAAATATAAAATTGGAATAAGAGGCATCATCTGTGTGCCCAGGTGTTAACACATTTATGTTATTCCATTGCTGTTGTACTCCTTCATCTACTTTTGTGGAGCTAATAGTCCGGAATATGCTTGCAGGTTCGTATTTGGAACATGAAATCGGTTGGAAGGGACTTGGATACTGATGCATCAATACCAAAATTGCTTGCAACTATTCGTGATCATTTTGGGTCAGTTAACTGTGTCAGGTGGGCAAAGCATGGTCGATATGTTGCATCAGGTTCTGATGACCAGGTGATACTAATTCATGAGCGGAAACCTGGTTCAGGAACTACTGAATTTGGTAGTGGAGAACCACCAGACATCGAGAACTGGAAAGTTGCCATCACTTTGAGGGGACACACAGCAGATGTGGTAAGAGGGAGATAGATTTATTAGAGTTATTTTTTTGCATTGACAACTTTTATGTATTCTAGGCACCAGTTCTGACATATTGACTTACCTTAACTGCTTTGGTTGAATGAGCGAAAGAATAGTACATTTTTGGAGGTTAATAAGATGCCTCAGCTTAATGAATATTTTCAATCATGTCTGATTTTGAACATGACATCTGTACTTGCCATTGTTCCCCCGTACTCTCTAACCAATGACTTGCTTTTGTTCCCTGCTTGAAGTAGGTAGATCTTAATTGGTCTCCAGATGACTCGACGTTGGCTAGTGGGAGTCTGGATAACACTATTCATATTTGGGATATGAGTAATGGCATCTGTACTGCTGTTCTTAGGGGTCACTCTAGTCTGGTTAAAGGAGTTGCTTGGGATCCCATTGGTTCCTTTATAGCAAGTCAATCTGATGATAAAACGGTCATTATATGGCGAACAAGCGACTGGAGC
This sequence comes from Coffea arabica, assembly GCF_036785885.1. Taxonomy (NCBI): domain Eukaryota; kingdom Viridiplantae; phylum Streptophyta; class Magnoliopsida; order Gentianales; family Rubiaceae; genus Coffea; species Coffea arabica. The sequence continues at coordinate 45,072,399 of NC_092311.1, forward strand.
CTTGCTCATAGAACTGATGGTCATTGGGCCAAATCTGTATGTTTAAATGATCTATGACTGATTTATACTCTGTGTGTGTGTGTATTTGATTGTGCATATTTAAATGGCATTCTTTTCCTTTCTTGTTCCTTTCAGCTTGGATCCACTTTTTTTAGGAGGCTTGGGTGGTCACCGTGTGGCCACTTTATTACCACCACTCACGGTTTCCAAAAGCCAAGACATTCTGCACCCGTTTTAGAGAGAGGGGAATGGTCTGCTACTTTTGACTTCTTAGGTCACAATGCTCCAGTCATTGTGGTAAAATTTAATCATTCAATGTTCAAAAGGAACTCATCAAATGGTCAGGATTTGAAATCTGGATCTCTCGGTTGGACAAATGGTTCTGCCAAGACTGGAGGAAAAGATTCTCAGCCTTACAACGTTATTGCAATAGGAAGTCAAGACCGGACCATAACTGTGTGGACAACAGCAAGTCCTCGTCCTCTCTTTGTCGCAAAGCATTTCTTTTCTCAAAGTGTTGTAGATTTGTCATGGTATGTTAAGTTTCTTCGGGCAATGAGTCGTTGTCCTATAAATACCATTGGTTTTGTTGATTCCAACTGCTTGAATTTTTTGTCCTCCTTAGTTCTGCCAACTGGTTGCTTTCCAGGTTTTAACTTTCCTTCTGGATGCAGGAGTCCCGATGGATATTCTCTGTTTGCTTGTTCATTGGATGGAACAGTGGCTACTTTTCACTTTGACCCGAATGAACTTGGGCACAGGCTTAGTGATGCTGAACTGGATGAGTTAAAGAGGAACCGTTATGGTGATGTCCAAGGTCGACAGGCAAACTTAGCAGAAAGTCCTGCTCAGCTACAGCTCGAAGCAGATGCTGCAAAGCAAAACTCAAGCAAAAAGGTGACCTTGGATGGGTCACAGAAGCAGACTTCCATGAAACCTTCTACTGATTTAGGGATTGCAACAAAAGTTGTTAAATCTCAAAACGAAGATGGGCAGAAAATTGAGGGAGCTACAGGTGATGGATTAAACAAGTCTGCCTCCCGGATATCAAGTCCTGTAAAGCAAAGAGAGTACAGGCGCCCTGATGGTCGAAAGAGGATAATTCCTGAAGCAGTTGGAGTTCCTGTTCAGCAGGAGACTATATCTGGTAGCACTCACTCCCAACCCCTTGAGCTCGCTACATCATCAGGTCCAAGGAAGGATGAAAACGGTATATTACATGCAGATTCCGGCATCAGAGAAGCATCTTTGAGGAAAACAGTGGGTGGGAGCTCTGATATCAAGGAGCGATCCGGTGTCAATGCTAGAGCTGCTATTAGTGAAAGCCTGGTCATTGAAAAGTTTCCAGTGTCTGCAGGTAAAGATGGAAGCATTAGTATCGAGCAGACGGGACTTGTCAAGCATCAAGATTCAGCGACTTCCGGAAACAATCTATCAATCAGGGTGTTCGATAAGAAAGCAGGGGAAGATACACTACCAGTTTGCTTGGAGGCCCATCCAAGGGAACATGCTATAAATGATATCCTAGGAACAGGAACTACAACAGTTATGAAAGACACAGAAATTGTTTGCACAAGGGGAGCTCAAACTCTCTGGTCTGATAGGATTTCTGGAAAAGTGACTGTTTTAGCTGGAAATGCCAATTTTTGGGCTGTGGGTTGTGAAGATGGATCTCTGCAGGTGAGTTAAAAACTTTATCCGATTTTTTGTTTTTTGTCTCAGTTTTGATGAACTAAAATGTCTTTGAGAATGCAAAATGTTATTTGATATTTAGGGTTCTATGCAAACTATTTTCTTTCTCTTGCTATTTTGCTCTGCTCGTTGGTTTTAGTTTTGGTTGTGTTCATGTAAAGTAGTTGCTTTCTTCCAGATTTGTTCTTGAAGGAATATTTTGGCCACTCTTTCTGTGGTTTTTAACCGATTAGCTGCATGTTCCCCTTATTTTCACTTCTAAATGATAAAAAGTTCACTCCGTGGTGAGGCTAGCCATGCCTGTTAGTTGTGATGTTTTGTGCCAGTGTTTTTTGATATTTAGCAATATTTGTCTCGGACAAGTCAATGGTCGAAACTACAAGAATTTGGAATAAGCTTACCATATAAAAGCCTGCGTTTAATTTAAGCTATCTCAGGCATAAGCATATAAGGTTTTTTTCTGGTTCCTTTATGTTTTTATATTTTTTCCTTTTTGGGAAAGCCCTAAACTTTTTAATTCTTATTCTTTAACGTTGCACCCATGAGAAGATATACACAAAGTGTGGGAGACGGGCCATGCCAACAATGATGATGGGGTCTGCTGCAATATTTATTGATTGTGATGAGGCTTGGAAATTGTTGCTCGTCACAAGGAAGGGATCCTTGTATGTTTGGGATCTGTTCAATAGGAAATGTCTCCTTAACGATTCTTTGGCCTCACTAATTGCTTCAGATCCGAAGTCCAATAATAGAGATGCAGGTGAGAGGCAAATTATTGCATACTAGATTGCCTATTGAAATTTTGATGATGTATTTAATAATGTTTCATACTATTATACTACTACTTTGGTGTCTAATCTTGATACATATGTATGTATGACTAATGCAGTTTTCCCTTTCAATTTGGTTCCAGGAACAATAAAAGTGATATCTGCTAAATTGTCAAAATCTGGTTTTCCCCTCGTTGTTCTGGCTACTCGCCATGCTTATCTTTTTGATACTAGTCTAATGTGTTGGTTGAGAGTTGCTGATGATTGTTTTCCTGCATCAAACTTTGCAAGCTCCTGGAATTTAGGTTCTGTTCATGGTGGCGAGCTGGCTGCCTTGCAGGTTGATGTTAGGAAGTTTCTGGCTAGAAAGCCAGGATGGAGCAGGTATTATGCATTTCTTTGATTACGAATTTTGCAAAAGGAGCCTTAGATGTATGTGTAATTCTACTTATCTTCAAATTGATTGTCATGGCATGGCCAGTTATGTCAATGGCCATTTGTCATAATAATCATGTATGTTGTGTCATTTCTGCTCCCAATCATGGACAAAAGGTTTATTGTCTGCTGATTTTTTACATTTAGTACTAATTTATACCTAGCTTCTGATATCTAGCTAGACAAAATGAATGACTCAAATACCACTATATCTATAGCAGTTGCCTCTGATGCGCCTGACACAGTCATGCAAGGTAAACTGATCCATGGCTTTTTCTTCAAAATTTCCATATCTGGTTTAACTTTTGCTGTTGCTATGCTGGTACAGAGTGACCGATGACGGAGTGCAGACACGTGCTCATCTGGAAACTCAACTGGCTTCAGCACTATCATTGAAGTCCTCAAATGAGTATCGCCAATGTCTTTTGTCCTACATCCGGTTCCTAGCAAGGTCTGTTGTCGTCAATTGCTTGTATATTTTATGGGTCAAAGATTAGTCAACTTCTTGTTATGTAAAGCTAGGTGATCCTCTCACTGCAGCACTGAGCTGATTATGTGCCTTGTCAAATGAATTTGATAGTGATTTATCTTGCATTTTAAATCAGGTAGAATATGGTAGTTGGACATGAGAAAAAATTATTTTCAAAGATTAGTCAATTAGATAAAGTTATTCTCATGCAGTTGCATCTGACTATGGTAGTTGGATGTAAGATAAGTTCTGCTCATGGTATGTTATCTAGTTCTTTTAGCTACAACCTGTTTGCTGCTCAGGCGTTACTGGTTACATAGGGTTGGCAGTAGTTTTTGTGAAGAGACTGATCCACAGGTCAACTTAAATTGAAGTGAAATGTAGCATTTAAATGATTGAGCTATTCTCTTTAGGGGAGTCTCCTGCATGGCTTAAGAGGATGTTCAATCCCAGTAAAGTTGCTTCTCTATGAGATATGCTACTAAGCTTGATGCTGCCTTGGTGGTGGAAACTGAAATCTCTCTTATCCTTTTTTATGATCGAGTTCTTTTGTTTAAACTTCAATTTTGTTATGTTATTGATTTTATTTGGGTTGGTTATTCCAATGTTTTCGGGGGAGAATCCGCTCATTATGTTGTTTAAAATGCAGAGAAGCTGATGAATCCCGTTTACGTGAGGTTTGTGAGAGCTTTCTTGGACCACCGATCGGAATGGACGAAGCTAAATCCCCTGACGTGAAACCTTTGTGGGACCCTTGTATACTTGTAAGCTTCTCTTTAAATGTATCTTCTAATACCTGTATGTGTTGCTTACCCAACAACAAGCATGGGCATTGCAGGAGAGTGGTATGCGTGTCTATGTGGACATATGCATGGGTATTTCAACGTTCCTATGCATGTCAGCATTTGAATGGTATTCCTACTTCCTTTGTCCACAAGGAGGTTGTACTGCAACATTTACTTCTTGCAGAATACATGTTATGTTGACTTTCTTGACATTAGTGTTGTTCAAGTCAATGGTGTATCAGTTCACTATTATTTCAAGAATATAACATGGTCTGAACATTTTCCCTTGTTTCGAGATTGATATTCATACTGAATAAACATTATTTTACTGCATTCACATTGAGCGTAAGATGTTCAAATTAAAGGTAATGCCCTTTGACATGATGTTTCTGCCTGTATCAATAGGGATATTTAAGTTAATTTGCTTTTGTAAAATTCATCACAGAAATTATGGTTTGCTATAATATACATTTACTCATGGATAGTATATTATTATCCTTGTGTACACAAATTAATGTAAAAGGTGAATTTGACAAATTTTATTGACCTATCTTTGTTTCTCCGCATTGTAATTTTTCTCATCATATTCCTAAGAATTTGTCTTTTAAGGCTTTGATCTGAAAGTTACCTGGATTGTTACAGGGAATGAAAAAGCACAAGCTCCTTAGAGAAGATATTCTTCCTGCCATGGCATCCAATAGAAAGGTTCAGCGGTTGCTCAATGAGTTCATGGATCTTTTATCTGAGTATGAGATAAGTGAAACAAACTTGGAAGAGAAAAACGCTGCACCATCAACGTCCCAGCCAGCAACAGATAAAGTGAACTCTGACATGCCTATAACTGAGCAAAATGACTGTGCTCAACCTGTAGCTACTCCAACTACCTCTTCTTTCCCAGTTTCTGTTCTGAATGATTCTGCCTTGCAAACAGCAGAACAAACTGATTCTTTATCCCAAGTTAGAGATGTTATGGACGTGGACTCACAATCAACAGATATAGCTGAACCTTTACTGCCAGCGACGGATCAAATGAACCTTGATGCTGCTGTGTTAGAAAGTCCTGCTCCAGCTTCGCCAGCAAAAGACGAGGGTTCTTGAAGCTGCCTTCATGATGCTAATTATTTCTAATGCTGACTTTAGTTTTGCTGGTTAGAGAAGTTATCTGCCTTTGCTCACTCAAAAGGCCCTGTTCAGCTTCTTGCTTGACACATGATTATGCCCTCAGCATCTTGCCTGATCCCCAACAGGCATTCTTCTTGCCTGTAAAGAATATGTGCGTTAGGTAGCTACAGCTTTTAGTCATAACAACCTCCAAGTGGTGATTGGATCTCTGCTCACCAGCTTTTCCATTTAAAGCTGTGTTTGAAGGAAATCTAGCACATGTACCAAATCTCTTTTGATTGATTTCTTCTGCCTTAGTAATGTATGTATAGTAGATATGCCTGCTAAGAAGAAAGTCCATAGTGACGCTTGCTGTAGTTTTTGTTCTCTTATAGGATACATAATTAATCCTGTAATTTTTGTATTTGTGGGCATTTGCATAGGAGATAGCTTCTTAGTTTTGGTTGTTCCCTCTCTCTCTCTCTCTCTCTTCCTTTTTGATCAATGTTAGAAAATGAGATAATGTTAGAAACCTGAACTTGTGGCTTTCAGTTCAGCAACGCTAATTAATTGGCATGGTAGACATTTTCAAGTCTAACTTGAACTTGATATGGTCGATCCTTGCTTCCTTCCTCCTATCAGAATCTCCTTTTCCCCATCTCTGATGTGTAATTTATATCTTGCTGGTTTTCTTTTCAATTTGAGAATTCCCATTCCATCATGTGGTTGGTTTCTTGGTAACAAATCTTGTTCAGACTGGTAGAAGCGTTTGGAAAAAGCTTTTACGTACCTCCCAACTCTCATTAATGGTCATTGGGTTTCACCTAGAAGTTTTTTTGCCACAGCCGAAATGTTTGAAAAGAACAATCACCTCCCTAAATTCTGTTTCGTGAATAGGGGGCCAATGCTGCCTCAGATTAGGTTTCAGAACTCTACAATAATAACTAGTTCCCACCTCCCGCCCCGTACACCGCCCAACCACAAAAAGCAAAGGCATAGGAGCTAAAAGGTGGAAGGCTATTTTGAGGAATGCCAATTATATATTGAAGCTACAGGTTAATATTGAAACCTTACATTTTTTTTTTTTTGTCTCTGCGATTTATGAATTAAATTTTGGTCGCTTTCACCATCTTAACCTGCAATTTCAGAGAGGGACCAACACGAGGGCCTGCAGATATTTGTTATCATCCACTTTACCTCCCCCCTTCTTTTGCTTCTTCATGAAGGTGAGAAGGTGAAGAAGCATTTGGAACCAACTTTTCAACTTTACTCTTTTACTTGCCTTTGTATCGTTTTCATCCTCCATTTGGACTTTTGTTCATTTTCTCTGTTGCTTGCCTTCTTGAATATGAAAGATCTCCATTTGTGAGGCCAAAGGTACAGCTTTTAGCACAAGAAGAATTGACAAATCACCTATTGAATGCCACGAAACAAAATAAAAGTATCTAAGTTCCTTTCACAATATTCTGTCATGCTTCTTGATTACAACTGAACGTGATTTTGGCTCTTTTCAATTGATTAACTTGACTTTAATCATAAGAATATGTCTTTTTCCATAAGATCTGTTTTCCTGCCACCTATATATTAGGTATAAAGTTGTATCTATTGATGTACATAATCTGCATGAACACCATAGCGTTGGGATACCATATCATTGCTTTGATACAACCATACCATATTATTGTACTAGTAATTTGACATATTCATCTATTAGTTTGTTAGAAATCTTGTCAGAGTTTTCTTTATGATATTTACACTCGATTTTTTTACGAAACTGTCTAACTTCTAACTCAATCTGGCAGACTTTGTAAGTTAACATCTGCTATAAGTTACACTTCAATATCTCCTAGTGTAAAACTTTCTAACTCTTGGTATACAATATTGCATAATTACAATGCATCATCTCCTTTCACTTCTAGACATTGAAGATATTGTATTTTAACTTTGCCCAAAACTTCATATTGCCTAAGCTATAGGAAATGTTACTGAAATCCAAGGCAAGAGGATTGATGTCGATTCTGCTTTTGTCTTGTCTTGTCTTTTATAAAGCAAATCCTTTGCCTATATTCTGTGCCCTTTGAAAAGGTGGTCCTAGTCATTTTTAGTCACTCTGATAAGTTTTATATATCTAGAGGTTGTCTTATTTGCTCCTGCTGTGAAGGATTAAATCGATTATCATACACTTCAAAGTTGCACTCTCTTTGATGCATTAAAGATTTGTATCACTGAAATCAAAACTTATACTCCAAATTCTAAGAATGCAAATCTTCTCCACAAATCTTCTCCACATTGTTTAGATGATAATCATATCAATGCCATGGCTTGTGGAAAAGAAATTGAAACTTCTTTCTTTTTTTTTTTTGGCCTCCCTTTTGGAGGTTAGCCTGTTTGGCAAGTGAGTTTTTTGGATGTTTGTCTAAAACTTTACTGTAGAAGTTTTTTTAAAAAAATTTGAAGTGTGTTTTTTTAAATATTTTGAAGTGTATAGTTTAAAAACTTTGAAAAGTTTTTTGAGGTTACTGTAGCTAAAGTTTTTTAAAAACTTGTAGCAGATAAACTTGGTAAAAAACTTGTCTTCCAAACAATAATGTGATTACTAGGGCTTGTCGGTGTTAGCAGTACTAAACTCCACATGCACTCACTTGCAAAAGAGTAAACCATTTGGTGAAACCTTATGGTGATGATGCTGATTTGATTGCAAGTTTTGGACATCTCATTGCTCGATCATAAATTTTATCTACTCTTTCAACGTATCCTATACAATTGTTGCCAAAATCTAGTATAACATAGATTCGAAAGTGGAGGAATTTAGTTGTACTAAAGTAAGTGCAATGATATGAAACTTTACTACTTACTTCTGTTGGACATGACTGATAATTAACCCACTTCTAAGAACATGGTTTGCAAGTGAAAATGAAGCATGGTTAGGAAGAGGAAGTGAGAAAAGTAAGAAGATAGAAATCAGGTTTGTACTATACGTTTATATCTGCCCAATGCTACAATGTTTTTCTTTTCTTTTTTTTTTTTCTTTTTGGGACAGACAGTTAGCTGCAGAAAGCCAAAAAAAAAAAAAAAGAATGGCCAAAGAATCATTTTCCAGTTTTGGAAAGCTTGGGCTGTTTTAATTGAGCCTGGTTGATGCTCAGCTCAATTTGATTGAATAAAGCTATGAAAATTTAGATATTAATAGTCTTTGTCTGGTTGGTCATGACACTAGTTTTTTCTTTAATAATGCCAACCCTATGTTCAGGCTTCAGGGGATTATACAAAAATTTTTTTGACTCAAATTTTCTTCTAATTGTCATGATGATGTGAGTAATGACCCTATGCATGCACTCTAGGTAGTAAGCTATATAACATTTAATCCACTGCAATTAAAATATTAAGCTTCTTTACTGTCAAGATTATCTAAGCATCAATGCAAGAAAGATTTTTTGACCAAAAAAAAGAAAAGAAAAGAAAAGAACTCTGACCTGAAAGTGCAGAGGTTTGTAGAAGAAAAGAAAGTGTTGAGCTACCACTAGTAATAGTTGTATATGTCTTTGTAGATTGAGTAGTTGATAATAGTTCATTATCCGATGGGTGTACGAGTTGAATTAATACTGGTTTGAGTTGTTGAGAAACATAACACAAAACCCACAAATTTAGTCAAATGTGGAACTCTCAATTTTCACACCATAACTATGGATCGAGTGTATTAATTAGATCATATTAAATTAGACACATGCAGGTCAAATTAAAAAACTACAAGTTATACACCATTATGGTAACTTCTCAATCAATTGTCGTTTAATTATGATGTTGTGAAGTGGGATGGTATCTCTATTGAGGCAAATCAGAACTAGAAAAAATGTACGATGCCTTTCTGCATCAAGGACATGCATAAAGCTCCAATGGATACCACAAATGGTGGGAATAAAAGCACCTTTTGGATCAACAGCATTCATGAATCCTGATGCTAGCTCCAGCAGCACCAAATTTGGTAATTAAGAAAGTTTATAAGGAAAAAATGTTACTTTAACGCCGGAATTTCAAAGTAGAAGGTTCATGATGTATCTTTTCCATATTCTTTGTTTTGGGTTAAATTTTAATATTCTACGCCTACACTTACTCCTCCTATACTATGAGGAAAGGAACAGATCCAACATTTTACATCTGCACCTACTCTTATATTACGATGGAAGGAGAAGCAAGAAAATCCTACCTACACCTACTCGCATATCATGGTTAAGGAGCAGATCCAATGAAATCATTGGGAACTCAAAAGAGATTAAAGTACCTCTAAATATGAGAAGCGAGGAAATCCTTGTATTTAATACTACTGATAACAGGATTTGATCCCTTAGGTAACACTCTTAAGAGTTTCTTTTAAAGGATTTGAGAAGCCATGAAATCTTCTTGGCTTTTTTTTTTTTTCACAATGTATCATTTGCATATTCTATAGGTTCAGATATTAGTTGATATGGTTCATGCATATAGCTTAATCATGACTACTCTGAACGAGTAAAGTAATTATTGAACGTAAGAAATTAAATGATGGTCGATCGAAGCTTCCTCTTTTGGCAAAACAAAAACTTTAATTTAGCTTCAAATTCACTTTATAGTCTTCGAAGTAGGTTGAAAGTTCATGGAGGAAAGTTGGTTTAGGTGCCATATCTGCACTACTTGCAGTGCAATAAACCATTTAGATTCAACCACGTATAGGCCTTTTTTTTTTTTTTTTAATTTTTTGGGTGAGAAAGTTGAAATGTATGAGCTTCTTTATTATTAGTACTTTTTTTTCCCCATCCTTTGAGCTGTCATTAAAGATCACCACGTACATGCCTACGTATAGAACTTCAGGCATTCATCTGTTGGTGGCACGAGGATCGAAAACTCCAGGAATTTATAGCGGTTGGTAGTCGCTAATCCGTAAAGCTCCAAACAGGGGTTCAGACCTATATATGGCAATCCTTATTGTAGTCAGAATTTAGAAGTCAAAACTGATCTGCAAATTTATTACTAAGACATGATAGTACACAAGAAATAGAGCTTTGTCATTTTCAGAATTGATCGTTCTTTGGTAATGTGTGCCTAAAAAGAAGATATTGTATGGGTCTCTAATTCCATTCCATTACCTCCTTGGCCAGTCGATTAATGTTGCTGGCTTTCTCCCAAGAAGGAAAAAAAAAAAAAAAAGCAATGGGTAACTCACTAAACATATGTAGAAAGAAAAAAGAAATAGTTAGAAAACCAGCTTACTAGATCTTTTCTTTCTCTCAATTGCTAACTTGTTTTTGCCTTGGGGTCAGATTCTTGCCGTTTGATAGAGCATTGATTTTAGTCAAGAAAAAGGTAAGGTTAATGGCATCCTTTCTAAGTTTTGTTTGATTAGGCATGATTAATTTCAACTATTTTTTTTGTTAGTAAACATTTAAAAAAGGGACAAATAGGAAAAATTAATGGAAAATAAAAATGTTACATTAAGCCACTCATCACTATTTAGTTACTGGACCAAGAACTAGTGCTAAAATAGGATCCCTGCTATTTCATCCACATAACTGTTCAAAAATAATGCATATTGCACATGTTCAAATAGCAAGAGGAGTGGAAAACCAACAAGTTAAAGGAGACCATTCAATGAATTATGCGACACAGAACATTGGTCGGATTAATGTGAAGTGCAGGTTTGTGACAATTACAATTCTCACTATTTGTGGGTTAGTGATTTTTTGATTTTTTTTTGAAACAGTGATTTGTTGATCTTAATACTCCCACTATTATGGGTTTAATTCTTATAAGCTCACCAAAAAGAAAAATTAACCGCCTATTTAATTTTACTTGCCAACCATGTCCTCGAACCGTTTACCTACATAAACCAAATTGACCTACAAAAATTATATTACTGTATGATAAATAGTAAATCCCACAAATGTGTGAGGAGAACATGGTCATAATAGGATTGAACAAGGTTAAATTGGTGATGCAAAGGCAAGTCCATTGTACACTGACATCCATTGTACATTGACATTCTACATGAGTTTTAGGGCCAATATTAGATATGTCCTACAACTCATGTAGGTCAATGCATGCAAATATACATACAGCACTTGCCCCAAGAAATAGTCTGCTTCACTAAAATGATGACTTAAAATAGAAAGCCATGAATTTGATATTATACTAATTTGCGATTTCATGTTGCTATGTTTGTAGGAATTAGGTTACACCCACTCAACCAAACATTTTTTAGCTAACCATACCTCCAAAGTATACTATTTTGACACATATGTAATATGACCTACAAAATGTAGCATTTTTAGGTGACCTCACACCAAGCAAAAGCGCAAGACAATTAGGTTACCATATGTTTTTTTTTAATACATTTTATAATGGTAGTATACTGTAAACTATCAGACCAAATTATCAACTGTACTTTCATGTGGCAATCTACCGAAAGAAATCCTCCGACAGTTTGCGTGCACTCAATCGATTGTACCATTTTGACGACCCTAGTCCTCATTCCACAGCTATATCAGACGCTTTCAATCCTTTGATTGTCTTAGGGAAAAAAAATTTCCCCAGCTAGCTAGTTCCACTTGAACTCTTCTGTTATTTAAGTCTATTCAGTCTTCCTTAGACTTCCTTACATTTACGAATTTGCTATGGAGTTGGGCAACATTGTGCAGTTTCTTGAGAACAGGGCCATTCTTGTGACTGGTGCAACCGGTTTCCTTGCAAAAAGTAAATGTTTCTCTAATCCTCTCTGGTTTGTGTATGCTTTAGAGCGTGTGTCTGTGTGTATGCGTGCAGGGGATAGGGGGTGGGGAATGGCGATCTTTTGGACATTGAGATTGATGTTGTTTCATTTTGGACGCAGTTTTCACTGAGAAAATACTCAGAGTTCAACCAAATGTGAAGAAGCTCTATCTTCTTCTAAGAGCTGCAGACAGCAAATCAGCCTTGCAGCGTTTCAACAGTGAGGTACACAAAAAAAAACTTCCTAATCAGTGTCCCACTTTGGTTTTGTTTTTCTTGAATGATGCAAAAAACAAAAAAATTTATTGCTCTTAAAGCTGATGAACACCCGCATTAGGCATTTGAATGCCTTGTCTTTTTTATGGTACTGAACCATAGATGAACTCCTAAATGCTGATAAAGGGATTTCATATCTTCTCTTCGAGTTGCATATTGCACTATTTCTTTTACTAAAAAAATTTATTATGGAAAGCAACTGATCCGTGTATCCAGTCTATGTTTGCTAATTGATGTTAGTATCTTACCTAGAAAACATACTTTTCTGTTTGATACAGCATTTTTTTTTTTGTTTTCTTGCTGAAAGATGAGGTGATAAGATTATTTTCAGTTTTACTCTATCTATTAGCTTAAGCAGAAAATTTACATTCTTTTTTGAGTTAATCTTGATTGGAGTTAGTTTAAAAGGCAGCAAATGTTCTTTTCCAGCTGTGAGATAGTATATATTATTGCTGAGACCACTAGTATCAATATAACCTAAGATTTTTACTCTAGTTTTAATCGCTATACTATACACTTAAATGTATCATAATGAACATGTAAGATAAAGTGGTACAAATGTACAAAGAAATGCTCCAAAATATCTCGCAAGTAATGCTATAATGATTGGCATCCAAGATGCATGAGAGTGAGAATATAGCGACTATATATATGAACTGCAAAGAGTACTTTTCTTCTTGATCATCTCAAATTTGTGTCTAAATTAGGGTATTGCTCTATTTTTTGTTAGCTAATTTCAGAAACTTCTGGCTTTTGTCTGCTTTTGTTTAGATAATAGCAAAGGACTTGTTCAGGGTTCTGAAGGAGAAATGTGGTACAGATCTGAATACCCTTATTGCACAAAAGATTACAGTTGTGCCTGGTGATATCACCTGTGATAACTTGGGAGTAAAGGACTTGAATTTGGTTGAAGAGATGTGGAGAGAAGTAGATGTTGTTGTTAACCTAGCTGCAACAACCAACTTTGATGAAAGGTAAATTCTACCAGTTATTCTTGCCATAAATATAAGTTTAATAAGTATACTGATCAATTCTTTAAGTTCTTTGGTAGATATGATGTATCCCTGGGAATTAATACAATGGGAGCTAAGCATGTATTGAACTTTGCAAAGAAATGTGCCAAATTGAAGGTTCTTCTCCATGTATCAACTGGTAAGAAGTGATTAGTTTGTTAATTATATAGCATTGACCAGATTAATTTTAATATATAGCTAACCGTTCACCTACATTACATTCGATCTTTAGTACCATAAAAAAAAAATTAAAAAAAGGCTTTCCTTAGTTAATCATCACATTTGAGTATGAGACAACCTTTTCTGAGGCAGGATTTTTGTTTATTTATTTTTAGCTATTCTAAGTGGCAAAGGTCTTTATCCAACCCTAAAAGTAGAGTCCATCAATAAATGTACTTCATATATATAGAAGTTGACTTTTGACCAAAAAATAAATAAATAAATAAATGTACTTCGATTCCCAAGGAATTTTGACTGAAAACAGAAACCAAACAAGACTTGTGTCATACCCAGAAGGTACAATTCTATTTACAAAGTGGACTATTAATTGGAGCTTTTATGAAAAGGCAATGGACAAATAATAGAGGGTTGATTCCACTTTGCACCCTTCAATTATATCTTTGAAAATTTTATTTTGGTCCCTAAATTTTAAAGTGAGACACTGAATTCCTAAAATATGAATATGTCCTATCTAAGTAAAAACATATCCCACTTTAGTCCTTATAGTATAAAAACTATCCCACTTAAGTATAAATTGTTTCATTTTAGTCCTTATGATATAAAATCTGTTCCACTGTAATCCTTAGGTATAAAATCGGTCTAACTTAAATATAAAATCTATCTCGCTTTTATCAACGATTTTATTTAAATGAAATAAATTTTATACTTTAGAAATTAAAGAGTTTCAACTTGAAGTTTTGAAACCAAATTAAAAATTCAAACATTGTTGAAAGATACAAAGTGAAATTAACCCTTTCAAATCAATAGGAAATGGATGCCTCCTTTTTTCATCCTACATAACTCTCTCTCTCTCTCTCTCAACCCCTTGGTTTTGGTGTGAATAAAAAATCTAACTCCCAAAAGTAGGTACTAAGGAAATAAACACATACTCTACTACATTAGCACGTATAATTTCAAATGCGTTAAAATGTACTTAATACTCAGGAGAATCTCCCAAAATCTGCATAGTATTCATCGTGCGAGTACCCAATACTATATGTCCCTTCTTGAAGTTCATATATCGACTTCTTCTTTTATATTGACTTCTCTCCATCAACTTCAATTATCAACGATCTTAGATCATCAGAGCAACCCAAATCAAAATCAGGGACAATTTTTGTCTTCGTATTTATTTTTGTTACCTCACTATGAAGGAGGAAAAATATATTGGACCAAACAAAAATCAAATTGCATGGATGAAGAATCTTAGTTACTAGTTTCTTAAGTAACATGTTCGTAATGAAGTCAAATTATGACTGCCCTTTTCAGCTTATGTATCTGGTGAAAAAGAGGGACTGATGTTGGAGACCCCCTATAACATGGGAGAGACCCTGAACGGGACATCTGGGCTAGACGTTGAAGTAGAGAAGAAATTTTTGGAAGAAAAGTTGAAAGAGCTCCGAGCTGAGAACAATTCTGAACAATCTATTACATTAGCCATGAAGGATCTTGGAATTCAAAGGTTTGTTTATTCTCTCCATTTTTCTCTTTTGAGTAGCTGATACAATTCTAAGTGACCATCGACATATCTTATGAACGAAACTGTATTTTCTTGCTGTTCAGTAATTATTATCTGTACGAAAATGTATTTTTTTTTCTGTTTAGCAATTACTGTATATTAATTAATTTTTTTGATAATTGCATATTAATTACTATCTATATGACCATCAACATATCTTAAGCATTATCTGTTTAGTAATTCATGCTCAAGAATTGTCTGGTATTATGTTGTGGTGTAATTGATTTAGAGTAGTTTCACATCTATGTTAGTTAGGCACATTATTGAAGATAGCTTGATATTGAGTTCTCTTTTATCTACCTCATGCACCATGTAGATGATTGGATTTGACCATTGGGGAATCATATTAACTGTTGGTATGCATTTTACTTTATTTTTTTTTCTTGTGGATAAGTTTGTGTATAAGAAAATCACCTAGCTGAGAATTTCGTGCTTAATTTTCGATTTGTTATTTTTTCTTTCTTTCGTTTTCCTTATTGCAGGTTCTAAGGTAATACTCTATTTTTTTAGATCCCTGATATGATAATTAAGAACATATAATCCTTTTCATACTAACGCAACTAGAAACATGACTTTGCGGAGCAGCAGATAATTAGTTCAACGAGCACCTTTGTTATAGGCACAAGAGTTAGCAGCCACTGACCCGCCACAACCAACTCCTTTTTTGTTTTTTTTTTTGGTTTGACAAGAAAATCCGCAATGGTTACTTGAGAGTGCGCGCTAGGTAAATCTCATCCTGTGCAATAACCTGCTAATCATACATACGTAAACCACCTTGTCATATCAAACAACTGATTTTGAACACTTAGACAGCAAATCTAACTTCCAAAATAGCAATTCATGTCACCAAAATATTGTTAAACATGATTACCAAAACTTCATTTTCAAGATTTTCATCTCTTAGAAATATTCCAAATCCAAGAAAAGTTCATGTGCTATACTTGCCTCATTTGGAAACTACTAATCAAGTTTTTTACCTTTGTCCGCAAAATTGCCATTATCTATTGGAACCCCACCCTCCCCCCCCCCCCCCCCCCCCCCCCCCCCCCCCCCAAAAAAAAAAAAGAATCATCATTCTGCATTTTAATTTCAACTTGATTTCTCATAATTTTCTTGTCTAAAAAATTTTATAGAGCAAGAAAATTTGGATGGCCAAACACCTACGTATTTACCAAGGCAATGGGAGAGATGCTACTTGGCCATCTGAAAGGAAATACCCCTCTTGTCATTGTTCGACCTACAATCATTACCAGTACTTTCAAAGAGCCTTTCCCTGGTTGGGTTGAAGGTGTAAGGTAATATTTTTTAACTACGTCCGTTTCTTCTTCAATTTTTTTTTTAAAATTTCCCACAGTTTGACTAGAACAATTTCTTACTTTTTTTTTTTTTTGAATCTTTGGTAGTTCATCAATATATTTGTGTAACGAATTATTGCAACTTCAGGACAATTGATAGCCTCACTGTTGGATATGCTAAAGGGAGAATAACTTGCTTCCTAGGCGACCCCAGGACCATAGTAGACGCGGTAAGTCCTCATTTCTGATTCCATGATTAGAGACTCTTATCAGCTTCCTTTGGATATTCAGGCAGAAATCTTGAAAGTTTTGTCTAAGTGATCAACACTTGGTTGTTCAAAAATAAAAATATCTTTAGCTCTTGCATGAAAGCACAAGGTCAAGAGTTAAGAGTTTCTTATCACAGCTCAAATGTTTTTGCAATTCATCAGTGCTACTAGGGGTGGGACTTAGAAATTGACCTGATCTTTGATAAACACTCACTTTGTAAAAGTTATAGACATATACGAAATTCATGCAATGGTTGTTTTGAATCGTTTTGGTCTTTCACAAATTGGTTAAGATTGTTTACAAGTTACAGAGTAAAAATATTTAAAATATAAGAATAAAGAAATAAAATGACTTTCAAGTTATGTACCATTCCTATTATCCTTTTTAAAAGGACAAACTCTACTTTGTGCCCCCGAATTTCTATCAATTTTTTTGCTTAGCTTCCTAAATTTTAATTTTGGACACTTTAGATGCTAAACTCTCAATTTTGAATATTTTAGACCCTAAACTTTCAAATTTGTCCCATTTAAATCTAATGAATGACAACTTTTACAAAATTAATGGGATAGAGAACCCGAAAATTCAATGATAATGTGCCAAAAGTAATCAAAAGGTACCAATACATCATAGTAAAAATAGAACAATACATTATCATTAATTTGGAACATCTTTTATCTCGTTCATTTTCCTACCAATACTAGTAATTGCGACCATATAAATTAATGATAATGTGCTAAAAATTGTCAATAAATCTAAGCATTTGCCAGTTAGAACAAAACAGTATATTGTCATTAATTTTTATCACCCTTTTTCTCGTTATTTTTACTAATATAATCGTTGATTGAACTTAAGTAGGACAAATTTAAGAGTTTAGGGTACAAAATATCCAAAATTAAGAGTTTAGAGTATAAAGTGTCCAAAATTGAAGTATACAGTGAAAAGTGAAAAAGTGAGGAATACAATTTTAATGATCGCAAAGTGGAGTTGCGTTTGTGGGCAAGTAAATGAGAATTGTATACATCATTTGTGGGCAAGTAAATGAGATTTACGTTTGTACTTGAGCACGAATACACAATTTCTACGTGAAAAGATGGCATTAATGTGCAGATCCCAGCTGACATGGTGGTGAATGCTATGATGGTGGCTATGATGGCTCATGCAAATCAACCCAGTGAAATGACCATTTATCAAGTAGGATCTTCTTTATCAAACCCTCTTCACTACTCCAGTCTTCAAAACTATGGCCTCAATTACTTCTCCAAGCATCCATGGATTGACAAAGCCGGGAACCCCGTAAAAGTTGGGAAAATCACAGTTCTCAGAACCATGTCAAGCTTCCGCAGATACTTGGCAATTCGTTATTTGCTTCCACTAAAGGTTGGTCTATTCTTTCTCCAAGTCTTCTTTTTTCCCATTTCAAATCGTAGTTTTTTTTTTTTTTTGGGAAAACTTTTGAATTATGATAAACCATACAATTAATTCAGGGATTACAAATCGTGAATGTTGCACTTTGCCAATATTTTGGAGGCTTGTACCATGATCTTCATCGAAAAATCAAGTTCGTAAACCGTATGATTGAACTCTATGGACCTTACCTGTTCTTTAAGGGAATGTAAGTATGAGAGTATTTGATCAATTTGAGGTCCTTTGCAAGAGTGGATATATCAAAAAATATGCATGCATCCATCTTTACGCGTTCTTCCTTTGTGCACAGTTATGATGACTTGAACACAGAAAAACTGCGTCGTGCTGCAAGAGAGTGCGATCCTGAGAATTTGTTCTACTTTGATCCCAAAAGTATTAACTGGGAAGATTATTTCATGAACACCCACATTCCTGGAGTGGTGAAATACGTATTCAAGTGATCAAGTTCCATTTGATTATTATTTGTTGAAGGCAGCTTCACATTCAAGAATCAAAAGTGTTTTATATTTTTATCCTTCTGGATAACGCATAAAGGCATTGTTTAAGATTGGTATATTTGTTGAAATCCATGTATTCCGGCCACTTATGTAGACGTATGTAATATGTTTTCTTTGTTCTCAATCAGTTTTAGATTTACCTGAACACTTAGTTTATACATACTACAGAGATTATGAGTCAAAATCCCAACAGATGCTTGTTAACACTTAACATGTCCCAACAGATTTTCCGGGGAAAAAAACAAAAAAAGCCAACGAATTTAGACATTCTAAACCAACTCCACAATAAGCAAACAGTAAGCCAACTCTGTGATCATGATTCTTTCCCGGATACTGCAACATTTTATGAAATGAGGCAGAAAGATGACCATCACAAGCACAAAGCAGCCCAACCACTGAACAAATGGGAGGCAAAATTGGAAGCAAGCTGGACAGTTCAGCAAACTTCCTATTACCAAAACCATGCAGTTTCAAGCTATAGATGCAAGGGCAAATGGAAGCTGAATCTCCCATTTCTCTAATATAAACTCGTAGAAAAATTCATAAAACAAGAGCGCTAAATTGGATCTTGCTCTGCTTGATGAACGGCTATAACCATGGACCAAGGTTACGATAAAATAATTAGATTGAAATGCGCAAGGCTCTTCCTTTAAAGTATGGTTATTTTCATGAGACTTGCTGCCCTTGTAATATTCAGGAGCCTGAAGGGATCATCTGGTAGAACCAAACGCAATTCAAACTTCAGGGCTGGATGAAGACCTCTCTTTCCTTTTACCAGTTATAGATGTCAATTTGTCATCAGAATGTCCAACAGAGTTATTTCTGTTAGCCAGTGTTTCCAATTTGTTTGAGTTTGACAGTTGATTATCATCATTCAAACCACTGGCCAAGGCATCACAGGAGCCTGATCTCGTGATGCAAAGCCAAGTTCTCAAAGATTCATCAATAGTTTCACCAGCCACGGGCACATGCCATGATCCTTTCTCTGACTCCTGAAACATATATTTTTCTGATGAATATCCCAAACAACAACACACAAAGACTACCATAAACTTTTACGTAAAGCAACAATGAATTACCCATGGCAAAGTTAGAAAGTAAACAAAGTGCGAAGTAGAACAAAAGGATGAGAGAGGCGGCTCCTTGCAGAACAAAGTGCAAATAAAAATATCCATTTCTTGGAAAGAGAAAATATGAAACGAAAGCCAATTATAAAGCTAGAACTACCTGGATGACAAGGGAATATGTTGGCGGCATCAGAAGCTTTAGATTTCCTTTCACAAATGTATACTTGACCTGCAATATGGGTAGTGCAACAGATCAATTGCGAAAACCAAGAGGAAAGGTATAATCACAAGCACCAGACTAGCTCTGATTTTATTTAACTCAAAGATTATGAAATCTGCACTAAAGCTAATAAGTTTGTTGCACAATTGCATTAATTCACTTTCATCATTAAAGGAAAACATTTTTTGCTTCAAGGAAAATTTAGCAGCTTGAACTACCCGAGGTAGGGGAAAGATACGATCTCAACTTCTTAATCTCCTGCATAAAATCTTGAACACAAAATGCATGCTTTTCGAGTCAAAGACCTTTTCCTTTTCCACTGTTCTTTTTTACTTTTCATTTGATTTCACATGCACGCAACACGGGGAGTTGGGGTTCGTGGTAGAACATAATTGTAGAAAGAGATATTCTAACTTCCTCAACTTTAGAGATTCAACAAATGCAATTAACTGTCAAGAAAAGTTTTGGCTTTCACGAAAAACTTGCTACTCCTTAATGATCATACCCAAGCTTGCCGTGGACTTTCAAATGAAATATGAAGATACAAGGAAGGGATAAAATAGAGGAACCAAACATGTCTACCTGATGTCTTTCTTTCCATCTAAGGAAAAAGCTGTTGCCTAGAAGCTCAAATGTGTGATCTCTCATTTCATCATTTGTAACAAGCAGACACTTAAGCTTCACAGCAGCATATAGCCAATACCTATAATACCAATAAAGAAGAACTACCAAATGAATGTCATGCATGAAGATTCCTGCCTGCTTCAGATGATCTAAATATGGTGCCACTAACAACAGAATTATTAAATTTTTAAGTACATATCACCAACCAATCATCATTTGATCCATATGGCGTTCCATAAAGCAGCCCCTGATCAATCCAATCCTGCAGCAAGTCTCTATTGGAAGCTTTCTCCAAGAGTTGCCTAATGCGTTTCTTGTGCAAGATAATGAGCGGCCATTTCTTGCTCCTGCTATACAGTTCCCTAACAACAGCATCAAGCTGCTCTATTGCAATTTCATAGACAATACAAAAATTAGACATGGAATATCGGGCACGCAAAACCAAAGATGATTAAGAAGGCAAAAATTATCAAAGTTTTACAACCTGGGGAATACTGAATCCACCCTCTGCAAAATTCTGTTGATAAAGCCCCACATTTGCTCCATCCACTATAGCTTCATAATCAGAGCATTCTTCTATCCAGTCCTTTATCATTTCAGAAGCAGAAAGGAGTCAATAAGACTTGGAGAAGTATCAAATGCAGAAACCGCACACAAACACACAGAAACATATAGATATGCACACAGATATTGATATATATCTACACACACACACATATAGATATGCAAATAGATACATATAAACACACAAACACACACACATCTTATTACAAATTTACAGATAGCTGAAGAACGAAACCAATTTTAACACTACGGCATTCACCCATGTTCTCTTGCTGGTTACCCAGTGAACATATATCATTTTAGGAATTGTGCAAATGATTAAAGTCATTCCTATCCATTTTAGAGCACAAAGAGAAGGATTTAAATTTTCCCACTAGCAAAATAAATATTTTACAGTCAAAACTTTTAGCTACAGGAAAGAATAAATAAAGCCAAATTTCCTTTCGTTGTTATCTCTGTGATTTGCTTTTCAAATCATCATATAAATAAACAAGTAAACAAAAACCAGAGTGGTGTGCCACTATATCAACTTCTCCTCTTGTATAAATTTCCAATATGAAGAATTTTCGGAAAAAAGATATAAGACCTCAAGTCTCAATTATCAATTTCAAGTGTTCAAAGCAAATACTTAATTGATAGAACAACTACTTGCACCTTGCTCACCTGAAATTCCTTGAAATTGGACTGAACTTCCCTTTCCATTGCCAACGAAGCCACTGACTGTGCAAAACGCTCAGTCTCTGTTGTATCAATATCAACACAAGTTAACTGCTCCCCACAAGTGCAACACCTCCCATCTGAAACAACATTGGATCTATGCACAACCCACTTTCCCTTCCCGAGCCATCCAAGTCCATGCCACCCATCTCCATTCCTCAACTTCACTTGATTCACGTGATCCACATTCTGGATTTCCAAACCCACGTCAGATGCAACTTCCCCACAAAACCAACTCTCTAAAATATTCGCAGTTGACTCATTGACTTCTCTAACTGATGCTCTTAGCTTATGCAAGTACTCGTAAACTTTATCTCCTTTCCCCTTCTCAACATTTACCTTCAGGCAAAAGCAGTAACATATAAGAAAGAGTAATTCTCTTTGTTCAAAAGATACTAGCAATGGCCTTCTACTAGCAACTTCCGTGGAACAAATAAGGCAAGCCAATGTAAAAGATTAAAAAAAAATGGATGCTAGAAACATCTTTATATCTCAGCTGGTGATAAATAATTCAAAGTTCAGTGCTATGCCATCACATTGTGTAAAATTTGATGTCCCTCAATTTTACAACAATTTAGATGCTAGAAGCTCTGATTAGTAACAAGTTGCAGATCAAACAAAATGGTACAAGAATTTTTTCGAAGTGTTACTGCTTATAAAGCTTTCTTCATGGTTACAAAATCAGAGTGATGATATCAAAGTTGAAAGGCACCATATATAACTTAAATCAATGACCTTTCCAGTCCCTCCAATCCAAAATTACTAGCTAGAATCATACTTAGGATACTTCATGGTTTCTAGTGGCAGATGAATGTACAAGCAATAATATATTACGTTCAACAATATGGCAAAATCCACCGCATCCAAGTTATTAAGAAGAATAAGAGCTTTTTGATCAAATAAAGCCGACATTCTTTATTTTATGTATGATGACTAATATCTACGAAAACACTATCCAAAACTGAAAACTTCAGTACAACTATCTTCTGAAACCAGACCATTTTTGGAACTAAAAACATGAACTACCTCAAAAGTTGTCGATCCAATAACTACAGAACATTAACCTGATCAATACCAACAATAATGTAAATGCCCCCTCACAAAGAATAAGCTCAATTAAGACAATGTAAGTATCAAGCACCCCAAAAGATACTACCTTTAACAATGCAGAGAGCTCGGGTTCTTCGAGGCGCAATCCCAGAGAGCCCATGTGCTCCTCAACTTCAGAAGCCTTATCAGCCATCCCATTTCTGCAAAAACACAACAAAGCAGGCGCATAAGTCCTCAACTTCCCCTGATTTCCCACACTTCTGGCGAGCTCGAAAGCCGCATCACCATCAGCTTTGGCAGCTGCCAGCCTGGCCACGGCGGTGACGGTGGCCTCACTGGGGCTAACGTGATTGGCAATCATATGATGGTAAACCCGGAACCCAAATTCGATTGCGGAGGATTTCGTTGATGGATGGTCGGAGTTTACTGAGTTTGAGCAGATATAGAGAAGTGAATTGTAGTGGTGGTGGGTCAGGTGGATTTCTGAACCGGTGGTGGGGACGGAGTCGAAGAGGGAGATGGCGGTGGAGAGGTCCTTGTTTTTGGAACAATGGTCGAGGTTTAGCCGGAATTGGATTTCTGGGGTAAGGTTTTTCCTCTTTTTGTTCCTCACGTTGGTGGCGGTGTTGCTGGTGTTCATGGCGACTGCGGTAGCGGTTTTGCCCAGAAATATGAATTTGTTGACTTAAATGTCAAAGTAATAGTAGTATTACCTTGCAGTCAATTGTAAACACTCCCAACATTCTATCGGGCTATTTTTAATGAATGAATAACTGCAGAAACCTCCAGTGACAGTCGCCGGATCTCTCCTAAGGTTTTGAAAATTACACAAGCCTTCCCTCTTTAAATGATTTAAGGTAACAAAATAGGCCAAACAGTTAATTTTTTTTTTCGGATATGATAAATTCTATTCTACATCTGCTCCTACTCTACACTAAGGGGAAGGGGTGGATCCAAGAGAGTTAATGAAAAATCCGGAAGGGACTGAACCGCTACTGAACTAAGGAAAAGGGGTGGGTGGACCCAAGGGAGTCAATAGGGAACCTGAAGGGGATTGAACTTAGCGATGGCAACGGGGGCGGGCATCCGCCCCGTGGGGGGTCATTGGCACGGGAGGGGGGGAATTGTTTCCCTCCGTTTAGAAACGGGGTGGGACCCCCGCCCCGCCACTCGTTTGAAAATATATATATGTACATAATTATATATATAATGATATTATCAATTATACTATTAATTATACATGTCTATTAATAAAAATTATTAATTATTTATACTAAATTTATTAATACATTTATGTTAAATTCCTAACTACACTTAATATAATAACACTTTTTTCTAAAAAAAACACAATAATAATTTAGTGATTGTGTTTGTATCAAAAGTGAAAACTTGATTATTTTAATTATATTTGTTTTATCATATTAGATTGTATTCAAATAACCTTTGTTTAATTATTTTTATGAGTTTCAATTGTGAAGTTACAATGAATAATAATTTGTTGATGTGTTGATATTTTAATACTTGATTATTTGCTCAAATTTAATTATAATGAAATTATATAATAAAATTTTTTTAACCCCACGGGTGCCCCCGCGGGGGAAGCGAGGCGGGGCAGGGGCGGGGGAAATTAAAATGCAACGGGGACGGGGATTGGGAGAGGTGCCCCCCGCCCCACTCCCATCTCATTGCCACCCCTAATTGAACTGCTACTAAATCAGATGAGTCTCTTTGCACCCGTTAGTGAAAATTTCAGGAAATCTTGGACAAGAATGTTGGCTAAGGGATGCCAAGAGAAATCCTGAACCAAACAATTGATGCCTTTGGAGATCTTATAATACCCTTCTCTTAATCTTAAAAAAAAAAAAAAAGTGTGTTGCTCTAAAAGTTCTTAAGCTGCCAAATATAGGTTTCATGCTAGGCAACTTTATTTATGTGATCAATGGTCTTATTATTAAATTGATATGGGTGAAGTGCTTGATATGTATAATCATTTCTTTCCTTATTTTTTCCACGGCTGTAATGCAATTTTTGCCTTTGAATTTTTTTTTCTCTTTCAATGAAAAGGGAACAGGAGGAGTTGGGATATGAATTAGATAGTATAGGAAGCTACTTTGTTAAGACATAAGAACAAGGTAGAGATTTAGAATTCATCCAAGAAGAAAAAAAGATTATGAAGTTGCAATTGGTGAATGACGGTAAAAGTTGTATAAATTGGAATGAAATTGAAGTCTTTTAGGATAGGAGTGGGAATTGAAAAAAAAGAATTTGAATGATCAATGAAGTCCATTTTGCATCCAAAAAAAAAGGAAGTCTTTTATAGCTAGTTTGGGAGGATGGAAATGAAAAGAAAAGAAAAGAAAAGTTTTGGAATGATAAGAAAGTTTTTCCATTGTTTGGGAGCAAAAATGAGAAAGAAAAGAAAAGAATTGGAAAGATTTCACCTCCCTCCATGTTTTGGAAAACTCTTCGCCCAAAATAAGGCGGAAAGGCAAGGAACGTGCGGAAGTTTAAGTAAAATTTTAAATATGACAAAATTACCCTTAAAATCTTGATACAAAACATTTTAATACCTGATGAATTCCTCCACTACAAAACCCACGACAAAATATCTCCTCTCACTTTATCTAGCCATCGTCTTCTTCCTCTGAGAAATAGGTGGCCATTTGCATCCTTCTGCATCTTCGATGGGCTTCTAATCGGATAGATCTCTATTTCATTTTATTTTCTTTAGCTATTTTTTGTTGAGATGTTGCATATTGATGGGGAAGACAAATTAATTATATATCTAGAAAGTGACTTTGTTTATATAATAATTTGCTATATCTTCTGGGTTTCTATGGCTGCATTGAAATTCCATGAGTTCTTCTACTTTTTTTATTTTAGGGTCACACAAAATTGTGAATTGATATACCTTTGATAAAATATAGGTATTTTTGCAAAGTATTCTTGTGTCCTAAAATCAATGAAAAAAAGTAATGTATCAAAGAATAGAAACTTTGATTAATATATTATTTAAGAAAGGCCATATACATCATCTGATAGAAAGTTAATAATAACTAATCAAAAAATCCAATAGGATATTGATTTTTTTTTTTTATCAAAATAGGATATTGATTACATAAATTGAGTGAAAACATAATTAGAAAATGAGGAATAATACATTTTATTGTGAATGTGAGAGTATAATGTATTCGGATATAGTACACACAGATAGTTGGGGAGTGTTATCTTTAATTTTTGTAATTGACCATGAGTCCTTATTAGGGGATATAAATATTTTACATTGCTTTCATACTTTTGAGTAAAGCTTTTGCACAAGTCATATGCAAATGATGAGGTATGTCTCAGCGTGGAATTATGGATGACAGTGACTTTTTTAATATTATAGAATAAATCAACTAACATTAGTACTTTTAGATGGATAAGGAAGCAATTGATGTTCTAAACAAGTTTCATATTCAACAAAGAAGTCGACAATTAGCTGTTGTTGAAGTTATTTGTCGAGTGACAAAATTGATTATGTCTCGGAGGGTTCGTAGTAGAAATTATGTAGATCAGCCTATTGGCTACCGGTCTGTAGAAAGCCAGAATGTACAAGAGGAAATATTGATGCAACTTAGGACAAATGGTAACGTGAATAAAGTTATCCGAATGGAGCCTAAGACTTTTACACATTTGTGTGAGTTGTTACAAACAGATGGGGGTTTATGACCCACCCAAAGAGCAACCATACAAGAGCAAATTGCTAAGTTTCTTCACATTTTATCACTTCCAGCAGTGAATGGGACAATTTCATTCTTTTATCGTCGCTCGACTGAAACTATTAGCCGCCATTTTCATAAAGTACTTAAAGCAGTTATATTTTTAGAAGAACAATTTTTACGACAGCCTATGGGAGAAAAAATACCACCAGAAATCCTTAATAGTGAGAGGTTTTATCCATATTTCAAGATGATTTTATTTTCTATATAGGTTGAATTTTTAACTTCACATATGAATTCTTATTAAAAATTAATTTACTAAAATATATGTAGGATTGTGTGGGTGCAATTGATGAAACTCATATTCGTGTCAAAGTGTCTAATACTGAGGCAGCAAGGTATTGTGGCAGGACAGAGCATCTAACACAAAATGTGTTGGCTGCATGCTCTTTTGATTTAAAATTCACATATGTTCTATTTGGATAGGAAGGGACTGCATCAGACTCGAGAATCATAAAAAATACATTTAACAGAGAAGACAAATTAATTATTCCTAATGGTAATTTTAAATTTTTTATATGTATAATTGCATATATTAGTAACTTGCTAAAGTCTTTATAGGTAAATTTTGCCTTGTTGATGGTGGATTCATGTTAAAAAGTGGACTACTTATGCCTTATAGAGGGGTTGCGTACCATTTAAAAGAGTACTCAAATCGAGGGCCAGGAGATTATCGAGAACTTTTCAATTTTCGACATGCATCATTGCGTAATGCAATCGAGAGAGCATTTGGAATCTTGAAAAAACACTTCCCAATCATAGGTGATAACTAGTCAACATATGATGTCAATACGCAGTCAAAAATTGTTTTTGCTTGTTATATTTTGCACAACTTTTTGATGGAAGTAGATCCAGATTTGGAATATATTGATGAAGTAGATGCATAATTGGCACACCAATCTCCTGTCGAGGATGAAAGTATTGCATCTACTAGTACTGAAGAAGATTCATCACAAGGCGAATCTTTGAGAAACCAAATAGCCATGCTAATGTGGAATGATTATGTAGTTTAAAATTCTTGAATTTGGTGCTGTAAACTTTTGAATATTTTTTAGCTGTAAACTTCCTAACATGAACTAAATGGTATGTTTTGGTCTTGGTTTGGTGCATGCACAATGTTATCAAGATGTTGCAATTGTTTAAAATATTTATTTGTTGCTAATTGTGCTTACTATCTTATCATTACCATTTAGCATTTGAAATGGGTGAAAATTTGAAGAAAGATCAGGAAGCTAAGAAAGAGCACTTGAAATGGACACAAACTATGGATGATGCTTATATCCAAACATTATTGAATCAACACTATGAAGGGTATCGACTTGATGGAACTTTCACAACAACGGCATATAACAACATTGTCAAGGAATTGAAGGATAAACTTGGCAAGGATTTCACCAAAGGTCATTTGATGAATCGAATGAAGACACTTAAATTGCATTTCAATGAGTGTTATGACTTGTTTAGAAATGGAAAATTTAGTGGCTTTTCTTGGAGCCCTGTGACAAAAACTTGGAATGCTAAACCTGAAGTTTGGGAGCAACTTTTAAAGGTATGCGGTCGTTAAATTTAGTTACTTTTTTTTTTTGCTCATTTTCAATTCCTATTGTGACAATACTCCTATTTATTTAGGAAAAATCTGATGCTGAAAAATGGAGGACAAAACAAATCCATAACTATGACAAATTAGAAGAGTTATTTGCTAAGGATTGAGCTACGGGACAAGATGTTGAAACAGCAAAAGAAACACGCAATAGATGGGCCAATAAACCAAATGGTACTGAATTGGAAAATTTTATTGACGTCAACCATCTTCTCTCTCTAAATAAGATTACTATAGAGAGTTTTGACAACACAACTAAAGATACCGGTATGAAAGTTTCCAAAGCTTGCAACAAAAAATCAGTATAAGGTACGTCATCTGCTCAAGGGAAAAAAAGAAAGTTGTCTGTTGTTGATGAAGAACTTGAAATTATAAAAGGTGCACTTGATAATGTTGCTAATGCAATAAGGGAGGGAAATTTTATTTTTCAATATTCTAGAAAATGCTTGTATACTGAAAACGAGATTTACAAGGAGCTAACTAGTATTGGAGTTGAAGCGGACTCTATTGGTCACTGCTATCTCTTTTTGACTCAAAACCAAGCTAAATCAATAGCATTTTTTGGTTGTCTAGCAGAAAGGCGCAAGAGTATATTGGAAAAAATGATGCAACAGCATATTGGGAAAATGATGGATGGTCTTCATCATTCAATCCATTTGGATGAAAATAGGAACACATTTGAACATATAAAATGAGCTGTGTTGATACCTGTACATCCTCTCTGTTTTGGTCTTTTGAAAATAGAACATGCTTTAGCTATATTTTTTGCATCAGGATGTAAAGGCATGCAGAAAAGCCTTTTTAGTTTTTGGTATCAAGATGTAAAAGTATGCAAAATATCTTTTGTAATTATGTAGATCCCTTTATTTTTGCCTTTGGGATATGGAACTTGGATTCTGCCTTTTTGTATTAGGATGTATTGATATGGAAGTTGTAAACATAACTCTATTGGCCTTATCAATTGTAATGATGAAATGGAACCATATGAATGTTAATATTTTGTTGTGTGGTTGTAGTAATTGTTAACTTGTATCAATTGGACCTACGTGATCTAAAGTTCTTGACATAAGTAATTTACATCTTTTACTCTATAATTTTCATTAGATTGCAGCAAATGACCAAATCTACATTAATTTGTTTAATTCACATTTGCTTATAGAAAGGGCATATTTGTAAAGTAATTTGTTTGAGTATCTTTTCCTTTCATTTGTATTCAACTCTCAAACAAAAGAAAAATACTTACTTTCTTTCTTTCTTAAAACTCCCAAACAATTTAGATAGAAATTTTGATCCTTTCTTTTCTTTTCTAACTTATCCCTTCTCTTTTTTTCTTTTATATTCTAAACTCTCAAATTGAGAGTTAAAAGGAGTAGGAAAGAAAGACTAGTGGTTGAGGTTGATGTTCTATCTCAATTTGAAATTTTTTGTTCTACAAATGAGTCTAACTAGTATGTGAGGGTTATTTATGTAAATTTACATCAGAAGGGATGTAAGTGTAATATTTAAAATGTCAAAGAAGGCTTCTACCATTAGAAACCTCAAAAGATATTTTCAAAATTATCCCTTACTAAAACTAGGAGAGGTTCACTACACAACCCTCGGTCGATGTTGATAAATATAATGATGCTCAATTCTATTCAGTTATGCCCAATTATGCTCAGGTTTGAGTAAATTTTGAGTAAATCAAGGCTAAAGTTTTACACCTTAGATGTAAGTATCCTAAAACATTTAGAATCTATAGTTTTTAAAATTTTAAAACTTATGATCTTAATAAAGGTTATTCATCAAAAAGAATAAAACCTACAAAACAATTTTAGATTAGAATATGTGAGCGGAACATGCATAAAAAATAGCCTACACGTTAGGAAAACCATGATGCATGCTACTACCAAACCTCAACATTATTGAAAATGCATGATATTTTCTTATCTACTAGTAGTGCAATTATTAAAAAGATTTTTAGCTAATGCTATAAATTTGTGGATTAAGTAGATTCTCTGTCTTGTGTATTTCTTAGCCATGCATGATAATTTCTAGAGAAGGTATAGGTTATCGCAAACATGCTGCAACATAAGTATTCTTGAATGAAAATGGAAACGAGATGGAAACACCACAAATCCTGCAATGCAATTTTGCAGAGAGGGAAGGATAAGTTGACTGATTTGGGGGAAGGGAATGTAAGTGAAAGGTTTTGGATTTGAATCCTCCTACTTACACTTAAAAAAATTAAAAAAAAAACAATACAATTTTTCAAAGCTGGCAATCTTATTAGAATTTTGTCAATAATATATTTTGGCGCTTGTTTTCCGATTAATTTGATCAATTAGCACTTCTATTACCCTTCACCATGTATGTCATTTGCATTATTCTAAAACTATATCTTATGAAGTATGGACAATATTTTGGTGTCTTCAAGTGATCAAGGCATCATAACATGATGCTAAGCCCTTTTAGTACAATAGCTTATATGTCTATTATTTAGTAGTCATGACTGAGAAACGGTCATATAATTTCTTATTTGGTAATAATTATTAGCTGGCTTAGAAGTTCACAGGAAAAACCTATTTTTTTCTTCAATAACAGAAAAGAAAAGTAATGAGCAGCTAGCTTGCGGCTTTAACCTAATTAAAATAAAGGTAGCAATTTGTAGTTGCATAGCTAGCCTAGTAATTGTTTACTAGTGACATGGTCTGCATGTGTCCAACCCCTTCAGGCAATAAACATGCATTATCCTGAGGTGTTTGCTAGGAAAAATTCCAAGGTGCATGCACACAAATATATATATATATTATTTTTATAAAAATACTCCTAATATGTACACCACTCTAGAAAAACTAAAAGCCCATTTTTCTGCCATCTGCCGCTGCGTGTATATGTGTACGTGTACTATCGCGCGTACACGCAATTTTGAATTAGACTACTCATAATAGATTACATCTATTATTTTGTAATCTATACTTTTTTTTTCTTCTAAGAAGTTCGATATTTCATATCTACCTTGAGTTACTTGTAGCTGCAAAAGGCAGGATCTTGACCATACACAAAAATAAGATGACCTATAAGGCAAGGCTTTTCCTTCGTTTCACTTTTCGAAGATGAGCTTACCCTGAACTCCTTGACTATCGCATTGCCTACCTATGGCTATGCTACTAGGACCAGCCACTGCTGCTTTTTTTGATTGGGGTAGAGGTGCTGTCTCGGGCCCTTAATCATTTACAAGAAGTACCAGCTTTTAATGCTTTCAAAGTTCCTCGTGGTTGTCCTTTTATATCTCATTTCGTCCCATTTGCTGCTGTCACTCTTCTTCTCTGTAACTTATACCCAAAAATTTTCTTCCACCACTTTGACTATTTCTCCCACTCATCCCTATCTCTCTCTTTCCATCTTCTTCATCTTCATGGCCTCTTTGTCTTCCACTTTTATCAATTTTTTCTCACAGTTCCTAAAGCTTTGGCTTCTTGGTTCCTGTAACACATAATGAGGTGTGTCGATTATTGAAGAAGGCTATGAGATTGAAGCTTCAATTGCTTTTTCAGCTTCGTTATTTTGGATCCCCAACTCAAGACCAAATTTGATCTGATTCTTGTGTAAAAATATTGGATGCACCACGTGATGTATTAATACCTATTATCTATTGTTAAGTTTGGTCCCAAAAAATTGATACCCCAAACGTCAAAAATTTCAACGAAAAACATGAGATACTACAACAAAAATAACGTTTAACTGTATTTAAAGGTGTCAATATAGATAATATAATTTGACACTTTACCTTTTCTCATACCTCGGACGAGTGTCATCCCTTCCAATGTGGGGATAGGCTCGTAGCATTCAAATGTGTCAGAAAAATTATGTTGTTATAACATCCCATCTGTCAACAAAAAATCCTTTTCTTGATAATCGAAAGTGTCAGGATAGCTATAGTCAGTAACAAGTAGGAGTTTTTTTAACTCAGTTATGCTGACATTTTTAATTACCAAAAGTTTTTTTTCTTTTTTCTTTGATATAGAAGCAACCTACCTGTAGTACTCACTGCTATACATTCCGCCAATCAGAAACCCAAAGGACTTGTAAAATTATTCCAAAGAACAGAATGCATATAGTAATCTAAAAAGAAAAGTCAATGCTCAAATATAATTTGTTGAACTAAGAGTCAGTAAGAAGTACTAACATAGCAAATCCCTAACAAGTACAAACTTAAAAGATTCTCTTGTGCATAAACTAAAAGATTCTCATGTGCACAAATTTGAAAGATTCTCTTATGCACAAACTAAAAGATTTTCATCCATAACAAATAGAAAGAACTTGCAATAGCTTCCAAACTTTCCAATGAAATGAGAGCTTTCAGTCATAACCACCGAATACCCCATCAATCTTCATCTGGTTCCACCCGTGCACAAAGTTTGTTGGGATCATTAGATCATCATAACTAGCAATAAAATTCCAGAAAAGCCACAATATAAGTAAGTGCATATATTACCAAATGACAAGACTAAGCAATTGGTGCACCCAGTGCATCTTGAATTGTTTATTGTAAATCATACGATTTAATCAATTGCTCATTTGGACTCATTGCAACTTGTATCTGTATTCCCTATCTAGTAAAGATCCAACAAGTACAAGAATCAAAGTCATGCCAAAAGTCTAGGAAGCAATAAAATGAGCACCCATCCTCAGATAAGAAATGGTAGATTTCGAATAAATCACATACTTGTAAAGCCTTCGTGCTATCGGCTAGTCAATTCCCATCAAACCAGTACGTTGTCCAACTCCATTCACAAAGCGCATGCTAACAATCTAACAATCTCCGCAATAGCACACAAAACAGTCTGCACAAGAATGAGCTTATAAATGACAAAATACATTATCTCCTTCCCTCAAATACACAAAACAGTCAATTCCCATCAAGGAGGACGATGTACCACACTAAAAGAGTCCAATAAGAAGAGTCATGTTAGGCAAAATAATGCATCTTAAAAGGGCTGCAGAATGGGTTTTCTCTAAGAAACCCTCTCTTTTTTTTTTCTAATTGAATGGACAATAATCAAGTACTTACAGGTTCTACTCGTCTTATGCTGATATGCTTTGTAAGAATGATTTCCGAAACAGCCTATAGAAGTAGCAGCAACATAAATCAGGCACAGTTTTTGAGTCTGAATAGTACAGTAAGTGCTATACAGAAACCTGAACAATTCTTGAGGTTTGTAAGATGAGAAAATACTTTCTCTTATCTCACTGGAAAGGTCAAACAGCAGAGATATCTTGAACAAAATTTCATGAAACACTAACATCACAAATGAACGAACCCAAGTGCTCAATGAAGAAGTTGGAATGATTACTTGTTCACTGGATTGTCACAATTAGCACTTCTAGACTATATAGTAAGTAAACATATCAAATACTAATAAACAAGGATAAGGGAGTGATTTCCGAATTATAGAACTAATTAATAACATTAAGATATTTGCTTGAGTATTTGTTTTGTCTCCTTTAAGGCATCCTATGATTAAATCATAGCAATTGAAAGAATATAGGTTCAAACAAAACTTATTACGTTAATCAACCCAACTATTATAAGAAATTAAAAACTCCCATAAGCCTGCAGCATTTTTGTCTAAGAAAAGCCCATGACGTGTCTACTTGTGAGCACAAACAATTAATTGGCATTAAAGACGAATTACCATGGAGTAAAACTACACAGGTATGCAGAAAACAAACTTAGAGCACAATGAAAAAGGAAATTGCACAATGCGTACCAATGAGTGGTCAAATTAAAGAAAAAGGCTAACATTCAATAGTCAGTCATTAAATACGTATTGTATAAACAATATCTTACCCTTAGTTCCACACGGGAAAGATAAGGCCTCTTCTCTGTGTCATGAGAAAATCGAACTTTTCCTTTTTTCTCTCCTGACTTCATCCATTCCTTATTAACACTTGGATGAATCCACACATCTTCCATGTCTTCTTAAGTTCTGGAATCCCAAGTTGTATTCAATGGACCTGCTACCTCATGTATAAACACACAAAATATCTCTTTCAACACAAATTGGAGTGAATTAATAAAAGACAATGAGATTCACAGTAGTCATATCATAAAATTCAAAATGCTAATTTGGTAAAAGTCAAACTAGTCAGGTTTCAAGGATTGACTTAGAAAAATTGGATATAGGTTAGACTGATTAGGCACTACTTGCAAGGAATTCATACTAATAAAATATCAGAAAAGATATTTCATTTTGGAGAGAGTGCACTTCTTCTGTCTCCTTAACTAAGGTATCCAAACAGAATTACAGCTTTCTGTTTTGATGTAAAGACAAAATAGTTAAACCCAAAATGTTCAAGAAACTAAGATGAGATATTTCTAGGACAGAACAACTTAATCTGAGTCTTCCACTTGTTCTGTCACTAAACCAACAACATAACCAGAATCATATTCCAACAGGGAGATTGCATTTTTTCATAGATTAATTAGAAGATAACAAAATTTGAAATACAGTAAAAAACAACGGAACATGCGTATCTACCAACTTATAAAGCAATGATCATAATACTTGCACATTAAAAAAAATTACAAGTTCAGATCAACTTATCATCTTCGAGTTAACAAGGAACCATACACTAATCAGCAACAGAATCTTATGTGAGTATTTATATTGACACAATTCGTTTACCCACCCTAGATTGATTCAATTGACGACTATATGAGTTATTTCAAGCTGCAGTAGAACATAGCAGTAAACATTCATTGTTGCACAAAATCAAAATGATCTCTATGCCAAAAATAGCATCGTCATCAAGTAGCCAGTGGAATGAGAATATTAGCTTCTAAATAGGGATTTACCTTCCTGTATTATTGTCAAAGTTACAAATTAGTGTAGTATCAATATTAGAAAATGAGTTTCTTTGCACTAAATTTTTATTAGTGTATATATTATTGAGTAAATTAATATTAGTACCAAAGGAAAGAAGGTTGACATTTTATCAAACAGGTTATGGACAACAAATCCTTAAAGCTGAACATGAAGATTTAGCAAAAAATATTATATCAGATTTAGCAAAAACATTATATCAGATTCAAATAGACAACCGAGAGGAATCAATTTAGGGCAAAAAGTTACCATGCAATTACATACCTTCAATAGGAAAGCAAGGGTAGTTTGATTGTGGAGAGATTCAGCAGAAAAAACTTTGTGGGGAGAGGAAAAATTTGGCCGAGAATTTTGAGAGATAGTTTGCCGAGAGAGAGGCTTTGTGAAAGAGATGAGAAGAACCAAAATTTCATTGGCCGGCAAAATGAAAGTTTTGAGATTTCACTAAGTGTTTTGGCAAAGAAATCTTCCGCCAAAATCAAACGACATCGTTTTATGTTTTAATTTTTTTGGTGTATCTTACATTTTTTCAAGTGTCATGATAGGAAATCTAAAAACACATTATTATTTTTATATCAGATAAAATAAAAAAATTAAAGTATATATTATTGAGTTGATAACAAGTGTCATGATAGAAGTGCTATAATGACATAAACCAGCAAGTGTTCTTATAGATGTGTCAGAAAAGACCATTTTTGTTGTAGTGAGAGTTTGCGGCATTTGATCCTTACATGAGATATTGCCTACCTTTTGACATCTGTTACAAGACTTATAAAATAAGTATGCATTATTGAACAGGAAAGACCAGTAAAGCTCATTTTCTAATATCTTGTGAACCGTCTTTTTCGGTCCAAAATGACCTCTACATGCAAAAGTGTGACAAAATGTCAGGATAGATTGTAATTCATTTTCACTTATACATCTTCTCATGACTTGATCCATACACCACTTCCATAGGTAAGGGTCATCCCATATAAAATATTTAGCGTTATTTTTCAATTTATCATTTTTCGTCTTGGGCCACCCTGCAGGTAATTTCTCAACCACTAAATAATTAATAATATCAGCATACCAAGGTAACAAATAATTAATGAAGAATAATTGCTCGTCAGGAAAACTTTCTCTTAATGGAATTTCTCTTCCATGACGGTTACACGACTCAAATGATCAGTTACTAAATTCCTCTTGTAAAAGCCGTATCCACCTAACCAACCTTGGTTTTGCATCTTTTTTTGCCATTAAATACCGCAGAGTTGCATGATCAGAATATACGATAACTTTAACACCTAATAAATTTGACCTAAATTTTTCTAAAACAAAAATAACAGGTAGGAACTCCTTTTCGGTGGCAGAGTAATTAAACCGATCTCCATTCAAGGCCTTTGATATGTAGTAAATGATGTGAGTAGCTTTTTTCACTCTCTGATCCAACATTACTCTCATTATATAGTCGTTGGCGTCGTATATGATTTCAAATGGGAGACTCTAATTAGGGGGTTGGATGATCGGTGGTGAAGTCAGGAATTCTTTCAACTTGTCAAATGCCATTTTACACTTGGCATTAAACTCAAAGGCCACATCCTTTTACAAAAACTTAAATAAAGGTGTTCTAATCTTTAAAAAAATCTTTGACAAACATGTGATAGAGGTTTGTATGTCTAAGAAAAGAGTGTACTTCCCGCATACTTATGGGGTAAGGTAAAGCATACACAATATCTATCTTGGATTTATCAATTTTGATACTTTTGAATAACACTACATGATCTAGAACTATCTCGTAATCAATTATAAAATGATATTTTTTTCAATTGAGCATTAAATTATTTTCTATACATCTTGTCAAAATTAATTTCAAATTATCAAAATAATCATCAAAACTATCCCCATATACACTGAAATCATCCATGAATACCTCTATAATTTTCTCCACATATTTCGAAAAAATACTTACCATACACCTCTGAAAAATAACAGGGGCATTACATAATCCGAAAGACATTCTTCTGTAAGTAAAAGTTTTAAACGGACATGTGAAGGTGATTTTCTTCTGATCTTCTAGTGTAATTGCAATCTAAAAGTAACCTAAAAAATCATTCAAAAAATAATAGTAAACTAGACACGTTAACCTTTCAATCATTTGATCAATAAAAATGAGAGAGAAATGATAATTTTTTGTGACAGCATTTAGTTTCCGATAGTCAATGTATTGGTGCTATTCGACAAATTTTTGGACTGGAACTAGCTCGTCTTCTTGGTTAGTTTCTACTGTTACTCTCGCTTTCTTTGAAATTATTGACACTGGACTAACCTACGGGTTATCTGATATTGCATATATAATCCACACATCTAACAATTTGAGTATCTTCTTTTGTACTACCTCCATTATCAAGGAGTTCAACCTCCTTTAAACTTGTTTTATGGGTTTGGTACATTTTTCGAATCTAATTTTATGCATATGCACAGAAAGGCTGATCCCTTTGATATCAGTTATGGTACAATCTATCACCTATTTGCGCTCTCTAAGAATCCGAATTAACTTGGTTTCTTGGGTTGGTGCTAATTTTGAAGAGATGATCACAGGAAGAGTCTCTTTGTTATCTAGATACGTATAATTCAAGTGGTCTGATAAGAATTTCAACTCTACAATAGGTACCTGCACAAGAGATGGTAATAACTTTTGATGAGATTTTGGCATAAAAATGGGTGCAAGTTCATATCTTATTGTCGTAGTTGCTAAAAATGATAGTACTCCAACCATGAGCTTGAGATCATCACTTAACTCCATATCATGAGTTGTGTCCAACTCAAGATGTTTGTTTAAAATAACCT
Source organism: Coffea arabica (assembly GCF_036785885.1). Taxonomy (NCBI): domain Eukaryota; kingdom Viridiplantae; phylum Streptophyta; class Magnoliopsida; order Gentianales; family Rubiaceae; genus Coffea; species Coffea arabica. The sequence continues at coordinate 45,110,201 of NC_092311.1, forward strand.
CTAATTTATCCCTGCCATCAATTTTGAAAACATTCTGTACAATAGTATTAATGACACTTATAACATAAATAGAGTTAAAACTAGAAGGATACTTCATGGCCTCAAATATATTAAAGCGAAGAATTTTTTCGTCAAATTTCATAGATAAACTACCCTTATTGACATCAATTTTTGTTTGAACCATAGTAAAAAAGGATCTACCTAATAGCACAGGGCATGGGTCTGGAAAATGGTCATTTTTCATATCAATGACATAAAAATCAATTGAAAATGTTAATTCAGTAACCTTGACTAAAATATGTTTAATTAGCCCATCAGGATATGCATTAGTTCTATTGGCTAATTGAATTATAATTTCAATTTCTTTTAACGGTTCTAGATTCAAAGAAGTGCAAATCGACTTTAGCATTATATTAATCAATGCTCTTAAATCTAGCATGACATTTTAAATCAAGGTGATTCCTATTTTGCAAGAGATAGTAAACATATCTGGATCCCAACATTTAGATGGGAGCTTTCTTTATAGAACTACCAACACGTTCTCCCTCACAACAATTCTCTTATCACCATTCAATCTCCTTGTATAGATGTATAAATCCTTCAAGAACTTTGCATACCTCGATACTTGTTTGATTGTGTCCAACAAGAAAATATTGATCTCCATCTTACGAAATATCTCTAGAATCCTTTTTTTCCTTATTTGGCTTCTTCAATTTCTCCAACCTGTTAGAAAAAGGTGGTGGGTTAGTTCTAACTTTAATTATAAAATCAAGGATTACCTCTGGTTTCGCACTCCCTATGCTTTTCTTCTCAAAACTCTTTTTCGATTCGCTCCTTATTCTTATCTATTGGAGTCACGAGTTCGGGTCCCTCAACTTCCTTCCCACTTCTTAAAGTCATAACACTTATATTCTTAGGGTTCACTTCCGGTTGAGATGACAATTTTTCTTGAATTTAGGATTTCAAATGGTTGATTGATATTGCCATCTGACTAATTTGATTCTATATATCCTGCATGTCAGAGTCCATCTTTGCTAATACTGTAAAGTGTTAGCAGTTAATGTTTTCATCATGTATTCTAAAGACGGACTTGAATTGGAAGAGGAGGGTTATGGGCGGGATTGGTATTGCTATTGATACCCTTGCTGTCTACTCAGTATGAAATTCTTTTTTCTGATTTCTCCATAGTTAGGGTTCGGATGATCCTTCCAACTTGGGTTATAGGTGTTGGAGTATGGTTCATATTACTTTCTTGGTGCGGGCACATGACTAACCATATTTACCTGTTCAACATTTTTCCCTTGAAGCATTGTGCACATATTTATGGAGTGCCCTACACTGGTATAAATCCCACACGTCTTCATTTGTGGTGATTTTCCTACAATCAATTGCCTAACAAAAGAGATTAATTCAAACAATTGCTGTTGAATAGATGAAGTTTCTATCTCATTCACTCTACGTGTTGAAACATCTTTTCGTGTACCAAATTGTTATGAGTTTTCGGTCATCCCTTCAATCAACTCCCATGTCTCTCTCGGAGTTTTGTTTACTAATGCTCTCCCACTTGTAGCATCAATTATACTCATATCTCTAAAGAATAAACCCTTATAGAAATACTGAATCGGTAATTATTCATTTATCTAGTGTTGAGGGCATCTAGTACATAGTTTCTTGATTTTCTCCCAATAATCATAGAGAGACTCCCCAGGATGTTGTTTAATACCATATATTTTCTTTCTCAGAATGGCAGCTCTGGATGCAGAAAAATATTTTTTCAAAAACTTCTTCTTTAGCTGTGACCAAGTTGTGATACTACCTGTTAACAGATAATACAACCAATTTTTTTATTGAATTCTTGAGGAAAAAGGGAAATACTTTCATTTTTATCTGCTCTCCAGTAATCTCAGGAGGTTTCATACTTGTGCATATGATATCGAATTCTTGCAAGTACTTGTGGGGTTATTCACCTGGAAGACCATGAAAAAAAGGTAAAATGTGAATTAGACCAAATTTTAATTCGAAAACGGATATTATCATCTAAATTTGGAAAGGTAATGCATAATGGCTGCTGATTTAAATTAGGAGCAACTAACTCCCTTAGGATCCGAGTATTAGCTATGGCTACTTCTTTTTCAGAATCACTTAAGGCGACACTAAAAGAATTTATCGATTTAGCCTCTGAATCGAGCCTCTGGGATGTAGTAATGGACTACTCTTCTCTATGTTGTTCGGTCTCCTTCCTCACTATACATGCAGTCTTCTCTACTTTATGATCAAAAATTAATTCGTCTATACGAGAAGAACGATGCATAAACTAGAAAAGTACCAGAAAATTAAAAATAAAATGAATTCAAAAAGAGACAAATTAACTAATGCCAGTCCTCGGTAACGGCACAACAAATTGACAGCTATCGAATTTGTACAATAATAAATACCTACTCGAAAAAAATAGTTTTTTTATATATAGTGAGTAGGGTCGAATCTTCAGGGATAGAAAAAAATCCGTCTCTTCGAAAGTTCAGAGTATTTGGAGGATTTTTATAAAAATGAAAATAATTAAACTATCGAATAAATTAAAATAAGTGAATAAAAACTAAATGACAAGTTATTAAAATGGAATCAATAATAAATAACTCTAGCCAAGAAATAATTTCAAAAATGGTTCACTTAATTGATCATTGATGCAATAGTAATTTCACTTATTAACTAACAAACAAGCTATAACTGCCAAACACATAATGACAATCAACTTTTCCTTATTATATTGGTGATCAAGATACGACCGTTAACCATTACCCTAATTAAGAAATAATTTTAGGTACGACCATAGAGTTCAATTTTTTAATTGCCTTAAGAGTTAGAGAAATTCTATTCTAATCAAATAACATGTTACGAGAATTATTTTAAATTAGGTCATATATTCGTCTGACATAAATCCAATTATACTAGTTACCACTAATTTAGAATAATCAAACAATAAAGGATTCAATTGTCTTAATTGATTTTAGGTTATTGAATTAATCTAAATTTCGGATCCTGGATATTCGAATAACACAACAATTATAAAAAAGTAAAATAGAGAATATACGGATACCAGAAAATTAAAGGAATAAATAAAATCAATTCGATCTCACAATTTCAGATGAACCGAGTCCTCCGTTATTTCTTGGCTAGAAATAGAAATTTAGTTCATTTCCGTTGAAGAAATCCCTCACAAAATTGTAGAATCAATTGCTGAAAACATTCTTCTAAAATTGAGATGAAATATCTGATGAAAAGTTAAAAAAGAAAAGAAAAGATGTCTTCTTCTCTCCTACAGCCGAACAAGAAAAGATAAAAAAAAATCTAATTACAACTGGCTAGACTCGTCAGTCGAAAAGAAAGAAAACTACCTAATTGAATAGTAACATTCCCCCTCCAAAAATGAAGAGATAAGAAAATGATAAGAGTGCTTTTTACTAAACTACTATTACTAACTAAAGTCAAATTATCTCAACAAACCAAATCCTATCCGAACAAGAAAAGAAAGGCTTTTGTAAAATAAAGTGGCATCCCAGTAGAAATGAGATATTATCCATCTGATGCAAAATGCAACTCTTGTGATTTCAACTCTCGGTTGGAACTCACGAGCCAACTCCGAACTTCCCAGGACATGCAGAGTTCTAACTTTGCCGCGACCACGCCGAACAGCAAGTTTAGTGAAGAAATCACGCCTTTTAATTTCTTTTTATCCAATTCCCTGTAACCAATGATAATTATCAAAAATAAATAGAATTCACCAATTAACGCAATGTTTGGTAAAATAAAAGAGAAAAATAATCATAAAATTAATGATAAAATTGCAGCCTATCAAAATTCAACAAATCTCCACTTTGGCATGTATCCATAAATAGCAAACAAATAGCAAATAAGTTTCACTTTCTCCATAAAAATTTCAATGGATCCAAATGAATCACAAAAGTCCCAACAGACCCCAACAACCCACCAACCAACCAAGATGCAAAAGGTTCAATGGGTACTAACAGGCCAAAACTCACAGAAGATTCAACATATTCTAATGGGATAAAAAATACGATATAGTTATCATGTTTCATCTTCTTCCCAAAACCCTTAATAAGTTCCAACAAGTCAAATAATTCTTCTTCAAAACTCAACTAAACTCCGAACTCCAACAGAAAATTTTTCTTCACTCTCTATAGCGCTAAATCAATGTTCTAGAATTAATATTGATAGTTTGTTATTATCATTAAGAATTCAAAACCTGACACAAAACCTGAAGTTCAAAACCTGAAACTCTGATACAATTTGTTAGATCTGATCCTAGAAAATTGACTAACAAGAATAATAGGGTTCTAGACAATTCAATAAAAACAATAACAAAGAAAATAAATCAAACAGAGAAACACAAAAATTTTACATGATGCAGTCCAATTGACCTACATTCATGAACGAAAGGGTAACAAATTTACTATAACATAAGTAGAGTACAAAAGAGAGAGTACAAAATTTATGAAATAATTTCAAGATCTAAAACACATCTAAGATTGAAAACACAAAAGAGTTTAAATAGTATAAAATACTTAATGGTCTATTGGTTTGATGTCTGACTAAAATCTCTTAGACTAAAACATAGGCCTCCTAAAACTCTTTTGGACTAGTGCAAACGACAGTTGGATTGGTGTTTTTAACATATTTAAATTCATTTAAATCTATTATATTTATAATCACCAAAAGGCGATATCTTATATAATAAAAGAGAGAGTTGGCAAATGAATAGTGCTATTTTGGTCAAGCAGTTATGCCGTTATTTTTGTGACTTCGAGAGGTGTTTTGGTCTTTTGGAATTGGATGGCAATGGCTCTGTTGGAAATTGATCTTTGTTCAAGCGGTTATTCGGTAATTATGGACAACTTTGTTGGCTTTTGTATTTGTGCTTCAGGCGTATGTTTGGTTTCTCCAAGTGAGCCGCACAAATCTCCTACTTTTCCTCCTAAGTCACATCTGTTCCTACTTGAAACTCCTAAATAGAATAGCACAAATATCTCAAATAATATTTCGCTTGCATCATAAACACATTTTCCAACTCACCTTTTTATATTTCCAATTACCTTTTTATCTCACATACATCACATCACAAAAAGTGCTACAGTAATTATTCCAAATAATATTTCAAATAATACTCTATCCAAACAAGGCATCGAGTTGCTTCGGCCTTTTATCTTCTTTAACTGGATTAAGCATACATGGATTCTTGCTTTTAATCTTTTCTTTATTAGAAAATTTTTAGTGCCCTTATTTTTATTATTATAGTTTTCATTCTATTTATATGTGTGTGCTAATTTATGAGCTTATTTTCTCTTTATAAAAGATAATATCTAACAATATAAAAGGGGAGAGTTGGGTTATGAATAGTGCTTTTTGGTCAAGCGATTATGCTGCAATTATTGTTGAATGTGGAGGCTATTTTTATCAATTGACTATTTTGGTTATTTCCCGTTGATGGTTTACTTTGTGAGACGGTAAATAAAAGCTCTGTGTGTGCCTCTCTTTCTATGCAATTTATTACTCATTGCATTGGGTGGAGTAGTTGTCTACCATGTTGACAAGAAGCTTCTAATTGCATGATTCCCAAAAATTGAACCGAAAAAAAAATAGAAGTCCAACATTGTCATCACAGGTAACGAAAATTGGCTAACGTGTCAAGATTTGGAACTAAAAATGGTTTATAATCCTTCTACTATTTAAGACGCACAATTTTAAAAAAAATATTAGTCTATATATCCATATTAAATGTATATAATTATTACAAATTTTTTGATACCTTTATCTTTAGTGTTATTTTTCCATTCTATAAACATAAAGTTATTTCCGCCTTGTATGTGAGTTAGATTGTTAACTTATTTCCTTTTTAAAAGAATTAATTTCTTATTTTACTAACATATTCGTATTTAATATATATAATTATTATAAATTTTTTTAACTCATTCATTTTTCCTAATGACTCTAAACTGAAAAGCAATATGGTGTGCTATTTTTTTTATTATTTTAGTCAAACATGTAACATTAATTAGATTGTTTCTTACATTAAAAAACTAAAGTACTCTAAATTTCAAAAAATATATAATATAATTATATATATAATACAAAAGGGAGAGTTGCCATATGAATGGTATTTTTGGTCAAGTGGTTATCCTGCAATTATCTAACAATACAAAAGGAAGAGTTACCCTATGAGTAATGTTTTTTTGTCAAGTGGTTATCCTGCAATTGTTATTGGATGTCGAAACTGTTTTCGTCAAATTGTCTATTCTGTTTGTTTAAAGCAGGTATAGTTTTGGTGCATTTACAGGACATATTGATCAAATTGGTAATTGGGGGTGTAAAAAATGAAACATTTGAAAGTTGATTTTTTGTGGTTAATTATTTGCTTTTAAAGTGTCTTGTAAATGCAAAATTACCTAGGAAAGAATTGATAAATTATTGCTAGCTTTAGTGACTTTAAAAATGGCCTTTATTACTGTAACATGAAATAAAATTGTTAAGTGTTTTGTAAATGCACAATTATTGAGGAGACAATTAATAAACCATTGTTGGCTTTAGTAACTTTAAAAAATGGGTTTTATTACTGTGACATGTGGTGATTAATTTTAACAATGCCAAGTTCTATGGTTTAAGTGCTTAATTGACTTGCCAGTTCCCTCTTTTTTATGTCAACAATGATTAATACTTTTTTGGGAATGATTCACTTTATAATTTTTTAATTATCTTAACTCAAATGCAAAATAACCTTATACAATTTTTTAATTTACGCTCATGCATTCTATATAAGCGCCCTCATGCATTCTATATATTATTGTTCTCATGTATTCTATATATTTCATAATTGTCAACCTTTAATAAAAACGATAATTCTCTAATGATCTGCATGAATTAGATAATAACATAGATATAAACTAATAAACCCACATAATAAAAAACAGTTAACACAGGAAATATTAGCCCACCTGCGCAACGCGCAGGCCGTCTCACTAGTTTCATTATAAGGTGGCAATGTGGAATACAAAGACAAAGTCAACATCTATCGTATAGATAATATAGATAATAGCAGTAGGTCATTCCTTATTTACTAGAGTAGCTCACCGAATTATTTGGTGATTTTAATTGATGTTAGTACATTATCGGGTGGTAAACATCGTTCTGCTAATTAATATAGAGCTTTCTGTTTTGCCAAATGTGGGGACCTAGAGTGCTCAACGTGGCTCGTTTACAATTCACTTAAAAGTTAAAAGTCACAAGGTGATGAACCAGGCAACATTTTTTCACCCAAGACAAAAACACGGTAAATTGTCATGTTTAATTTAAGTACATGATTCTTGGTTCAAGCCGTTCCACTTATGTTATTAAAAAAAAAAAAACCACCAACTTTGCATCACTGAAAATTGGAAGTATTTCCAATCAGCATTTCCTAGGATAAAAATTGGCAGAAAACTTATCCACAATTAATTAGCCTTGCAAAGCATAAGCTTTATTTAGTCTCCCACCAACTTCGTGTCAAACGGTAAATAGGCTTGGTCAAGGAGGGACATACCAATTTACAAATTGGATTCAAGAACTTTATTCGGACAATCCTATCTTTCTTATCAATCGCAGAAATGGTTGTTTATAATTGTGATGAGAAAAAGAGAAAAAGTTCAAACAAAATTGAATCAATCAAAAATTGACACAAGTTTGAAAAATGAGTGATACAGGAAGGAAAAAAAAAATCCGCTTTCAGGAAGTTGTGGACTAGATCAGTGAGAGGCCGATGGAGCTTTATCGCCGTACAAACCACATCTAAACCATCATTGTAACTTTGATTGAAGGAGCGAAGAGAAATCTAGCTTAGGGGAAGAGGAGGACCGGAGAAGGAAAGAAGGAAGTGAGGGGTGGAAAAGGACTGATAGCAGGCCAGGAGACACAAAATCCAGCTCCACCATACGTTGCCAAGAGCAGCACGATAAGGGTACAACGTAATAGGCCACAAGAGGGAAATGTGGAAAGAAAAAGGATGAAGAAATGGTCCAAGGGGTCCAACAACATTTAAAACGCGGCGCATGATATCCCATCAGCACAGCAAATGAGTGCGTACTTGCACAAGTGAGCAGCTACTCAAGGTGCCGACTGGAAGGGACTAGGGTTAATGTTCATAATTCTTTTAAGACTAACGAAAGAATCAACAATTCTATATCAGGATCCAAGAACTTTCTACTAGCATTAGAGCAAGCGCTTCATTCATCTTACACTTGTTGGAATTGTAATGATGCACATCGGAGAAAAGATTGGTGGCCCGAAGAAGAAAATCCTCTACTTTTGATAAACTTCTTATGCAGATTCCTATGAATTTGTGCCAATGTTGTATCTGTGAGCTTTTCTCCACTTTGATGAGGATGCTTCTTGCCGTTAATCTCTATCCACCTATAGCACATCAGGCCCCATGAAACATAGAAGCTTCATTGCCTAACCACGAGAACTGACTTTTTTTTTTTATGAGCCCAAGGCAGGGACTTTGGCACCCAATCTTGTGTTGGATTTGAAAAGGTTATTGTTCCATGTTACAAGACAACTTTCTTCCTCCTCTGCCTCTGCAACTGGGATTGAAGATAGGAAATCTTGTTATTCCCTCGTGCATTGCACGTGATGCAGTACTCCATTACTCAGTTGAAATTGAGAAAAAGATCAATAATTTGCATTCTCGGTATCAGGGATCAAAGTTTCTTCATAATTGTTGAAGGACTAAAATTTTACGCGACTAAAAGTTCAAGAGGCAATGAGACTTTTCCCTCAAAATTACTAAATTGTGTTTTACCTTCATCTTTATTGTATACTGTAAAATGGAATTGATTTATATTTTTTTTTGTATGTACTATCATGTAGATTTCAACTTTATCTATGATTGAAGAGGATTAAGATTAAGAGTACGATTTCATCTACCTTACCGGTACTTTGGACGGACGACGAGTAGGAACGGTTGCTAGAAGTTATATGTATTTTGCACAGCGCGTAACTTTATTTGCACATGATGTAACTTACTTTGAACAACGTGTAACTTTAAAACAAAATTTTGTGGATTCCACACATATTGTTAAAATCTAACTACAAGATGAAATTTGGACCGTAAAATTTTTTTTGACCAAATCTTGACCGTGAACTGCTCAGGAACGATTCTTCTGATGACCGTCCCTGCCCCATTTCCTACTTTGGACCCACAAATCTTAAGTATCTCGACCGTACTTAGTTTTTGACAAATTGGACTGCACAGGTTGGTTCAACCGATTGAAATATGAGCAAGTGTGGGACCAGTCTAGTTGAAAGGGGCTAAAATAGATTAAAATCGGTTAAACAAGTCAAAATTAGAAAACTCGGGTCATTGACAGAGTTTGCCATTAAATTATTATTTTTCTATAATTTCATTTTTTAATTCTAAAATAAATAGAAGAGTCAATTCTTTCATTCGAATGTTTGAATAGTTGAATCGAATCAAAAGCTGAGTTTAAAAATATTGACCCAACTTCATTGTTCACCATTAGGCATGTCAATGGTAGGGTCTGGATTGGATCCCTTTGATCCAGATCCAGACCCATTTAATTTAATTAGATCCAGACCCAGATCCAAACCCTTTTGGGTTTGAAAAAGTAAATCCATATTCAAATCTTTATGGATCTAGGTATCTAATGAGCATCCATGGGTATTTTTTGAAAATACTAAAGTAAAAATGTATTAAAAATATATAGAGTTCATAAATAATAGAAATATCATCCAATTTTTGTTTTCAAATAATAAAATTAACATTCAACAAATTAAATGCAATATCTTGAACTCAAAGAAAGAATTATTATTGACTACTTTTATATATTTTTAAAGATTCAACTGTATCCACATCAATATTTCATTTATTTGCCTTTACCTTTTCTCCATTTCTTGAAAAAATTGTACCAATTACAATGACAACTAGGATTAGTTTTTAAAAAAGAAAACAACCATAACATATATAAATATTTAGTTTCATTAAAAAAATGTAATTTTGTACCTCTTTTGCTTATTTAAACCTCAATGATGGCAGATGTCTCGCAATCCAATACTAAAATAGTGAATGAGATAAAAATCATTTGATTAAGGACCGATGGCAAATAAATAATAGCATAAGAAGATTTATAAACACTTACTCATTTTTTCTTTGATTCAATCCAATTATCAGTAGTCACTAATGTTTCAACCACATTTAGAAGCAATTTGGCACGAGTCTCATTAATCATCCAACCACTAACATTAATTGCAGATTCTGATGCCATAAAATCTTACTGTGTTTGATCTAATAGCCATAAGATATTATATTATTTTATAAATTTTCTAATATATATTAATTAATTTAATATATGGGTTTGGGTAAGATCTGGTATGAGTTTGGATTTGGATATGGATTCTAGAAAACCAGACCCTACCCAGACCCACGACTCTCTCATAGGGTCTGGGTCTGGGTAGGGTTTGGATTTGAGAAATTAAATCCAAACCCTACCAAATATATTGGACCTGGATTGGATTTGGGTAAGACCCGACCCATTGACATGCCTATTCACCATCATAATAATACATTATTTTGTACTTTGCAACGTAATCAAATTTGTCTAATCTAAGGATTTCGTTTGATAAAACTGAATCTGAATTCTGAAGTCTGAATTCTTAATTCTGAATACTGAAACAATTAATTTGCTAAATTTTAAGTACTGAAAAGAAATATATAAATGTCTGAATTTTAATGCTAAACTTATTTATACTGTTTGATAAATATTTATAACCGAATGCTTAATAAGTTTAATTTGACAATTTTACCCTTATATTTTTTCATTCAAAAAAGAAATAGAACCTATGATTTAATTAGTTTAAATTTGTTGGGTGTAAAAATGACAATATTTATTTTTAAATCAAATTAATATAAAAGATGAAATATATTATATGAGGAGTATAGAGAAGATGTGAAAGTCATTAAAAAGAAATAAAAGAGAAACAGAAAATCGTTAAATAGAGAATACCAGATTCTTTAATTAGATAAGAATTTTGAACATAATTAACAAACAAGGGTAGATTTGGTAGATAAAATAAGGTAGTTGAAGTAATTCTATTGATTTTTATCAGAATTAAGCATTCAGTTAGGATTTTTGTGCTGAAAAAAATACACACAAGTTCAGCACTGTTTAACAAGTTCAGCAGATGAATTTTTATTTATCAAACACTCAAAACATCTGAATGTCTGAAAAAGGTCAGTTTCAGCACTTTTTTATGTTATCAAACAGATCCTAAGTTATTTGGTTCTTCCTCACTTTTTGTTTATGGATGAGAAATTACATATGTAGGCTTGCTCTGCAAGTCCACTTGTATTCTCATGTGATGTATTCATGATAGCATACTAATTAAATGTAAGAAAATTGATAGTAAACGAATTAGACGATATTAAAAAAAATTGGGGTATTAGCTAAATATACATTGTCGGTCGACAAGTGAGCTAAACCTAACTTAACCTTTTTCCCTACTTATATATAGGCGAATAAAGAAAGATGCAAACAGGCAAGAAAGCATTTCCCTCATTCTTCTGAATAAAAGAAAACCATCCGAAAAGGAAGGATACACCGTTTATCTTCATCTCTAGATGGAAATAGATAAAATCGCCCAGTTTTTTGAGGGGAAAACCATTTTCATCACTGGTGCCACTGGCTTTCTTGCTAAGAGTACTCCTCTCACTGTTTTTCTTTTCCTTTATGCATCCCTGGCTTATATTGTGCAATTTGTATACATGAAATAACTAGAGATCGTTTACTTTTTCAAGTACCAAAGACAGTAGATTACATTTGAGTTCTTTTAACGTTGTTGTTGTTGTTTTTTTTTTTTTTTGGATGATTTGTAGTTTTCGTGGAGAAGATACTAGGAATCCAACCAAGTGTCAAAAAGCTGTTTTTGCTAATGCGACCTAGCAATTCCAAATCCTGTTCACAAAGGTTATACCAAGAGGTATATGAAACTTATCACCCCAACTATAGTATGATGTAGATTGAAATCAGAGTTCAATTACCACCCAAATACTCGTTTTATGAAAGCGGGCATTCTTGCTACGGAGAAAAGATATTCTTATTAGAATGGCCTAATTAGTAAAAAAGCTGGTGAAGGCCAAAGAATCTTACAAAAAAAAATGTCATTCTTACTAGAAAAAGCAAGAAATGCAGAATAAACATCAAAACCTTGCTTTTTCATCGATAGATTATAGACACCGAGCTGTTCAAAGTGCTAAGAGAGAAATGGGGCGCAAGCTTGAGTTTCCTAATATCTGAGAAAGTGGTAGCCGTCCCTGGTGATATTTCTTGCGAGAATTTGGGGATTCAAAACAGCCCATTAAGGGAACAAATGTGGAGAGAAATTGACGTAGTCATTAACTCGGCTGTGACAACAAGATTTGATGAAAGGTAAACTTATAAAACAACGTCTTTATGTTTTTCGTTGATATTGTGTAAAAACATCTATAATCTTGACTTCTATATAGGTATGATGTTGCCGTGGACATTAACGTTTTTGGCGCTCTGCATATACTGAATTTCGCCAAGAATTGTGTGAACATCAAAGTACTTCTTCACATATCCACAGGTTATAATTAGCATCACTTTAATCCAATGTATTGTACTTCTTGACATATCCTAGCTTTGATAATAATAATAAACTCTTGGCCATGATATTGAAACTTTATATGTAACACTCATTCCACCTTCAGTTGTATATGTAAATGATTTCTTTGAGAAGTGAGAAAGGTTTTATGCATTGCCCTGGACAAGAATTCAGCAGATGTTTAACTTTGTATTTTGGAAAGCAGCTATTACTTAACTTATTAACGCAATTAAAGCACCGCATACATCAATATTTCCCTCCACTGTGCAATTCAAACGGGTTATCTTCCTTGGGGAGAAAGGAAAACGGAGGAAAAAAGTAACTGTTTGGCCTCAATATGTATAAATATAACGTTATCTTGGTCATAATTAAATTATGTTTTTGCTATCTTCCTTTTCTTAACAAAGAACATTCGCATGCATCTCTAGACTTTTGACTTTCCTGTATCTGTTTGTAGCTTTTGTATGCAGTGAGGAGGAGGGACTCGCATCAGAAAAGCCATTTGACATGCGTGAGACACTTGGTGGAGTCTCCTCTTATTTAGATATCAATATACAGAAGAAATTTGTGGATGAAAGACTAAGGGAACTTCAGAATGAGAATGCAAGAACAGAAGCAATAAGATCTGCCATGAAGGATTTGGGCATTCAAAGGTTAGATATGGTCTCTAATGGACCGTTAAAAAAGTAAACAAATAAATTAACATGGTCCGAGAAAAATTTAGAATAAGAAAACAAGGGCTTTTATTGCACTGAAGCTATTGTATTTTAATATTTGTTTTTTACTTTATTTTATTTTTTTGAAATTTGTTTCCCACCTTACCACACAACCCAACCCAACCCTCCCCTAATCTTTGTTTTTTATTTTTTTAAAATAGGAAGCCAAAACTATTTTTTTAAAATAGGAAAACTATATATTTCTTTTGGCTTCACTCATCTAGTAAATTTGTTGCATAACTTGAGAACTTACATATCTTCACCTCATAGATATATGTATGCGCTTTGCACATCTATGAAATGCTCAAAACTTGGCTCCATAGCCATCAATGATTTTTTTTTTGGCTTAAAAAATGTGGGAGAAAAAGAAAATATACTTTTAAGTAGGTCATAAATAGATAATTAGGTGTTTCACATCCATTTAAGGCCATATTCATTTATGACTCACTGATTTTTACCTATTAATTAAATATGTACATATGAGTTGATCAGATTATACTCTTTACCTGAGTATGACCCACTAAAAGTTACCTAGTTCACTCATTTTGATAGTTCTACTTGGTTCAATGGTTTTTTTTTTTTTTGTTTAAATCAATGGATTTTGTTTTGTTCCTTTGAAGTTTGAAAGCCATTACTAAGAATGTTTACTTTTTATGAAAGTTTATAATATTTGTTTTTTAATTTTTTTTTTACTTACCCTCTTGATGAATTAAACTCGTGTCCTGTCGGTTACAAGCATCATTGTCAAAAAAAAAAAAGTGTACTTTTATGGGATATCTTTAATGCGCAGCTTGCCGTAAGTAGTTCGCTATATGAAAAAATCTTTCTATTTTATGTGCTTTGTCAGATTTGAGGAAAATGAAGAAGTCTTTAACTCTTTTATCTGACAGAGTGATACTTATGACCAAAAAAAAAAAAAGGGGTAAAGTTTCATTTGTTTCCTCACAAAGAAAGAGGCTTAATTAGAAAAATCTTCAGGGCAAGGTTGCATGGGTGGCCAAACACCTACGTTTTCACAAAGGCTATGGGAGAAATGGTTTTGGAGCAATTCAAAGAAAAACTCAAAGTGGTCATCGTACGACCAACAATTGTTACTAGTACTTTCAAGGATCCCTTTCCTGGTTGGATTCAAGGGGTTAGGTAATATACTCTTCGCTATCCATCTAGCTTGGTGCTAGCTAATTAATTATATGGATTCATGAGAGTTTTTCATTCCAATTTCTTTAAACCACACATCAATTTCGATCATAACTTGTTTTACTCGATTCGTCAACGTTCTGATATTCATCATAGTCATGCTTTACACTGATATTAGACTTAATTACTAAAAATTTGGAATTAATTTCTGTCGGCATTTAAGGATTTATACCTTTTCTTTAAACCTATTGTACTTTATTGGCATTCTAATTTAGGGGCTTTCTGCAACAAACTTGTCTATAGGAAATGATTTATCAAACTGGAATTACTATCCCCTTTCCTAGAGAGATTTTGTGGTGACTTATTAGGTTTCATTTTTTTCGAGATAAAAAGACAAAACAGAAAAAAATTGTTTCAAAATAAGTACATATAAGGGGTGTGTGTGTGTATGTGTATTTGTCTGTGCATGCATGGACAAAATCCATCAATGCATATATTAATTTTACGTTCCTTTTTATCTTTTACTAACTATGTCCTGCTGAATTCACTTGATAGAACTGTCGATAGCTTTCTTGTTGCTTATGGTAAAGGAAAACTGAAATTTGTTCTCGGGGATCCAAAGTCGATACTGGATTTGGTAAGTCATCAGTCAATTTTCACTACAATTGTTGAGATACACTGCATAGCCATCTAAAATTCAAAAAAAAAAAAAGAAAGGAAAAAATAACACTACTAGCTGCCAGTTTTTTGCCAAAATAACACTCTTTCTAAAAAATATTCCCAATGTGATTCACTTTCAAATTTTATTCCCAAATCGATGTTATTGTTGCCACCTAATTATCCTGATTGCCATGTAGGATAACAAGAAAGGAAAGCTTTAATCTAGTTTATAGTTTCCAATAAACTAAAAATTTAAACTGTTTTATTATAGAGGCACAAGAAAATTGCATAACTTTGATAATTTCCTTCTAATTATTTAAAATAAATTTTACCATTATTGACCTTGCTATTATTGCTCTCTGCAATTTTTTTAAATGTATCAAACTTATTGCATATATTTTTTCAAAAATAAATTTGCAAAATGCAAAAATTGCAATGAACATTATAAGCAATAATAAGAAAAAGTTAAAAAACTTCAAGGTTATCATATTTGTTTATGTTATGCTTTCTACTCCTTGAAAAGTACTTTTACAAAAAGTAATCAAACTATTGCAATTAAGATAATGCTAAAGTTTCTCAAAAGTAACACAAGCCATTCATTGATGTTGAATAAATGTGCAAAAATGCTTCAAGTATACGAGATTATTTGATTTTGTGATAGAGAGGCACTACAAATGAACATGTTTATATTGAGCATGAATTTATGTTGTTACGTAGTTTTCCTCTTAGACATTTTATCAAGCACACGGTGTGAGAAATCATTTGTTAAAGCAATTAGTATTCAAAATTTTTTGAAGGCCATAGGAATGTTCCAAAAACTGTACAACAGAAAAGACAAGAGAATAATCTTCATTTACCTTGAAATTATCAATTCGAGGAGAATATTTTCATAATATCAGGAATAATAATGAAGTTTTAGATGTTGTTAATATAAATATTGACTTTTAACAATTACACATTTGACAAGGAAAAATAACGAAAGGACAAAAAATAATAAAGAAAAAAAAAAGTGGGTAGGTTCAGAGAGAGAATCAGGGTAGATATTAATTGGGAAAGAGAAATAGTATGTGTCTCTATCTCTATCCTACCACATATGCAACCTATGTGGAAAAAAAAGAATTATAAAGGTAATAAATTTTAAAATTAGGTTACTTTGGGTATATGTTTCAAAAGAAGAGTTATTTTGGCAATAAACTCACTAGTTGCCTTAACTTTCTTTTTGGAATTATATTTCAGTTTGTCACAGAAACGATTAACCATGAAAACTTTCCAATTTTCTAGTTTTCCACCAGCTTTAGTCTTTGTCCAGACGCATTGCACCTTTCAAAAGTTGATCTAGCTAATCATGTCCGGATTACTTAATATGCAATTTTTGGTCTTCTACCTCTGCAAAATGGTTTTCTGATATAAAATTCCCCATTTAAAGACTTCCAGAATTTGATGTCCATCCCAAAAATTTAAAATTTCCCGTCCTGCATGCATGATATATGCTACTAATTAAATTGCATGCATGATGATCTTCAAAATTTTCCACAGATACCAGGCGATATGGTGGTCAATTGTATCCTTGTTGCCATTGTAGCCCATGCAGATCAATCGTATGATCACCATATCTATCATGTCGGTTCTTCCCGAAGAAACCCTCTCAAATTTTCTGATGTTCACGAGATGTTTTACTCTTATTTCATCAAGAATCCTGGGATAAATGATCGTGGAAAGGCTGTAAGAGTGAATAAGGGTAAAGTATTGAGCAGCATGGACAGCTTCAACAAATACATTGCTATTCGCCACCTACCATTCTTGAAGGTCAGGTTTTAACCGCTTACTAATTATGTCATGGCTTATTTATCACGTAAGGCAACAACTTTACCTCTCTTTTTTTTTCTTGGTTTTGGAATAAGAAACTCTTTATTTCTTTTTTCATTGAGAGTTTCAAAGCGAAAATCTACACGTATTGTGATTAGTTATTTGCAAGTGAGGCCAAAGTGTCGCGAGTGAACGAGGTGTTATAAGTTGCCGACGAGGAGCTTCGGCAAAAACCTGCAACACAACACGAAAAACAGAGCGGGGCTATACCCGATGCAACTCTGATGCCTAAGTCAGAGAAAAGGCAAAAAATCAATATATATTATGAAGAAGGTTAGAATATTTGTAGTTACCTCTCCAGAACAGTGTTAGGCGTCCCACGTCATATTAATCAAATCAATTAGTACTAGGTGCCGAAGTGACATTAGCCGAAATTCATGTAATGTCAGTAGTAGACTTATCACATCACAGTATTAGGCATTCGCATGTCACATTAATCAAATCAATTAGTACTAGGAGCCGAAGTTCATGTTCTCGACCATGTACTCGGGGAAATAGTTTATTGTACGAGAATCGACTGGTATTGGAGTAAAAAATTGTCATATTTTTGTACCATTACTTGTTTATGGTATTGGAATTTTTAAACTTTAAATACATCTCAATTTAACCTTCTTTTGGACAAGCTACCATGATTCATTCGGGTTTCACATTAATCAAATCAATTAGTACTAGGTTTAGTTCCCGTCAAATTCCCCCGACTCAGTTGGGCCATCTCATAGAGTAGGTTCCCTCTCTTCTTAGGAATAAGAGTAGGTTAAACTAGATTAGATGTGCCGTTACGCAAAAAAAAAAAAAAAATTAGTATAAGGAGTCGAAGTTCATGTTCTTGGAGAAATAGTTGACTGTGGGAGAATCGACTTGTATTAGAGTCGAATATTATCATTTTTTTGTATCATTACTTGTTGATGGTATTAGAATTTTTAAACTTTAAATACATCTCAATTTAACCTTTTTGACAAGCTACCATGATTCATTCGGGTTTCATACCGTTGCCTGAATTTTTAACTTCCAATTGTGTTACAGATATTGAAGCTGGCAAACACCTTGTCTTGCCACCATTTTGAAGCCACATATATCGGAGCCAAGCGAAAGGTAAACTTAGTTACCCGTCTGGCAGAAATCTACGGCCGATATGTGGTCTCAAAAGTAATGTAAGTAGACGAGTTTTCTTCTAGGTAATCTTTTTTTTTTTTTTTAAATTCCAATGATAAACAAGCGATGCTGACAATACAATTACCTTTAACAGATTTGATGACACCAATACTCAGAAGTTGCAAGTGATGGCAGAAGAAGTTGACGCTGAAATGTTTAACTTCGACCCAAGAAGCATCCAATGGAAGGATTATCTGATGAATATTCATATTCCTGGGGCTATCAAGCATCTGTTTTAAATTTGTTTTGTCCGATGCATATTATTCTAGTATCCAATAAACATACAAAACAATAGAGAATTTAAGTGCAAAACAATTTATTATGTCAACGTTAAATAACGTTAATTGCATTGTATTGTTTTAGTAGTTAAGGTTCAATAAAAATTTTAATATTTTAAAAGTGAGGGATGAAAAATTCCTTTGACGAAATATGATACACGTTTTGAATGATTTTCCTCTGATCTATTGCAATTTTGAGAACAATCTCTTGTTATTGAACACCTGGAAACTGCAGAAATAGTACATTGGCTCTTTGGCTGCAGTTCATTAAGTTGGTCCACATTTTGGCAAAGCAGATTTCTTATCCCCATATTGCCTGAATAACAGGGATCCGTAGGCATAGGTCAAATTGATCCGCATCAACTTGGTTCGAAGTTGTTCATTCTACATGCTTTTAAGGAAAAATTATTCAAAACATTCTTCACATTTTATCAAATGAATTTTTTCATCATTCACTTTTAAAATAATAACTTTACATCTTTTATAAAATCAAGTCCGTAAAATTTAGCTCCAATTTAGGTTTTGACAACTTGTTACCATGAATCCATCATGTAACGCATACATAATCATTTTTTTTGGAGCAAAAAGGTCAAATTTCATTTGTTGTTAAACAAATTACCTGATCCATGATCATTTTTACATTTAAAAAAGTAGGATCTAACCTAAATTATATTCATTTTTCATTCATACTGATTCTTACTTCTAAAAATGTGGGATTTGAATCTTTTGTATATAAAAAATGACTGTACATAGGTCACATGGTGATTTCAAGCAAAAAAGTAGTCAGAAACTTAATTTGGGTAAAATTTTGCTAATTTTAATGTGTAAGGGACACAAAATTAATATTTTTAGAGTGAAAAATGGAAAAATTTATTTGACAAAATTTGAAGGACATTTTAAACAATTTTTCTTTCTTTTAACTTAAAAATAAATGACTCAATTTAGACATTTATTACAATATAGTAGAGCTTATATTTTAATATTCTAGGAGTAACTAGCTAGTATATTTTGATCCTAAGTTATAACACACACCCGCTTATATTTGCCTAACGGTATAGCGCATTTTCCCAGGTTTCGTGTCAATATATTCGATTCTCATCCTGGAACTAATGTAGCACACATTTCTTGTCTCACTTATCAATAGATGACAATAGGTATTAAAAGAGGACACCGACAAAGCATTCGACACCTGTTTTCTTACACATAGATGGGATTTGATAATGATCATATGCTCTGGTTATTATCTTACGCAACACATCGTCTTTAATATGATGTAACATATACTCTAGTTATTATCTTACGCAAGGCCTGACAAATTCAGTGAAGTAGATCTATCAAGTGAAGCGATCGTACTTACAAAGTTATAGCTTATCGATGCCCTTAAATTATTTTCTGAATTTAGTACATCAAATACACAAACCTGTTTTCATTGCAATCAATTAATTAACAGGATTAGGTGTGATAAGTGAATATTTAACGTACATTTTGTATGAATTTGGCATGAATTTTTGGTATGTTTTGAGAAGATTAAAGCCATATTTAAACTCTTTTGGTGATGATTGCTTAAATATTGTTTAAGAGTTAAGAAATTGATAAATGAGTGGATTAATGCGTAATTTTGTGAAATTGTGAAGGTAATTGATGTATGAAATTCATGCACAAGTTGAAAGAAATGTCAGGGTCATCCAGAGGACAAAGTACACAAGAAAGTGGGAGCAAAAATGTAGAAAAAGGGAAGAAGTGAAAAACTGGAAAAATGCTCAACACGGATCCGAGCTCGGATCCGTGTGTACAAGAGGGATCCGACCCCTCGTCTGTACTTCTGGCGGAGTGTATCCAAGGTCAGGACGATCCGACCTCGGATCCATCATGGGAAGGCCTCGGATCCTATGATCCGAGCTCGGATCCATTATCACTCCTCGGATCCGAGGCTCGGATCTGTCTCTCTCCTCAGCAAGTGGCACAGCCGTTTTTCTTTACCTTTCTCACAACTTTTACAGCTATTTTGAGGGACAGAAATCGGTGGCACATGCTTCTGCAATAAAAGAGAAGACCAAATGAGTGTGGACAAAAGGAACATCATATCTTTGACTTCTTTTTACAAAATCTAAGTGGAGGAAATTATGAAGAGAGAGGAATGGAATTTCTCTCACCTTTTATGCAGAAACACAAGGGAGAAGCAAGGAGGACCATACGTAGCTAGTTTTCCTTCTTGCAACAAGTTTTCTCTCTAGATAGGAGTACTTGGAGAAGCATTTTTTGGAGAGTTTTCACTTGTAATCATATTGTGCAAGAACATAGCAGGAATTGGAGAGCTTCACCTTCAATTGGCTAAGCTTTCTTTTATCTTTCTTATACTTGTACTTTATGATGTTTTGCATTAATAAACTTGTGAATTTGATTGTTAAATCATTCATGAGTAGCTAAACTCCTTCATCTAGGGAGTAGATGAAACTTATGGCTAAATAATACTAATTGAATGTGATTTACACTTGTTATATCTTGAGTTAACTTGTCTACTTGTGTAGCTGTGATTTCTTGTTATTGTTTGATCACCAATAACTTGTTTACAGTTGTTATTGTTCAATGAGAATTGGTAATAACAATGGAAACACATGAGTAGAGCTTGAGTTGTATGTTCATGAAAATAGAAATACACTTAAGTGGATTACTGAGTATTTCATGAATTAAAACAGAGTTGTAGTAGTATTTCACCATGGAAATAGGGAAATCTATATTGCTCTAAGCCATTTCATCATGGAAATGAGACTTGGTAATCTTAGAAATAAATCTCTGGTTAAGCAAGAATAATAGCAAGAAGTAAATCCATTTATTTGTGTAGTTTATGCCATAAGTGGAATCTACATCCCTAGAATCTTCATTAAGTGAAATTTCTCTATTTGCATTCAGCATTTGTTAAACTAGATTTGTATATCAGATTTGTAGATTACAGCATTAGATTTTCTCTGCTCAAAATTAATGGTAAGTCTAAATAATAGAGAGAACAGGGGCTTAGTAATTGTTTAAATTGCTCCTCGTGGGATCGACCCGATACACATCTTGTACTAAAATTTCGACCTGTATACTTGCAGTCCAACGGGTGTAAAATCGGAATTAAACTTGCATTGATACAAAAAGAACCCGTCAAGTTTTTGGCGCCGTTGCCGGGGAGCGGCAATATTAGGGCCTAGTCATCTCTATTAATTTAGACATTTTCATTGTTTTTATCCAAGTTGTTGAATTAAAACTACAAAAATTTCTCTTATTTTTATTTGTAGTGCATGCACCGATCAAATAGAGAAGTTGCACATTTTGATCCTGAAATTGAAAGAACATTGCGGAGACAAAGGAGGAATACACTGCATCAAGAGGAACAAGAGGTTTGGCAGCCAATAGAAGATATCTTGATAGAATTACCATTTGAAGAAGAAATGGCGGAAAATGACCTAAATAGGCGAGTTCTGCGAGATTTTACTATACCGGGAACACAAGGTTCACAAACGAGCATAGCAAGGCCTGCGGTAAATGCTAACAACTTTGAGATTAAACCTTCACTTATTCAAATGGTTCAACAATCTCAATTTGGAGGTAATGCAGTAGAAGATCCTAATACACACTTAGCTACATTCTTGGAAATTTGTGATACAATTAAAATGAATGGAGTTAGTGATGATGCTATAAGGCTAAGATTGTTCCCATTTTCATTGAGAGATAAGGCCAAACTTTGGCTACACTCTCATGCTCCCAATACTTTCACTGGATGGGATGAATTATCAAGAGCATTCTTAAATAAGTACTTTCCACCAGGTAAGACTGCTAAGCTTAGAATGGATATCACTAGTTTTAGCCAATTAGAAGGTGAATCATTATATGAGGCATGGGAAAGGTTTAGAGATCTGCTTCGGAAATGTCCACATCATGGACTGCCGGAGTGGTTAATCATACAAACCTTCTATAATGGTTTAATTTTTTCTACTAAAACTATGATCGATGCAGCTGCAGGTGGAGCTTTAATGGGTAAAACACCCCAAGAAGCTCATAATTTGATAGAAGAAATGGCAGCAAATAACTACCAATGGGCCAATGAGAGAGGTAATGCAAGACGTCACGCAGGTATGATAGAAATGGACACTCTTAATATGCTGAGTGCTCAAATGAATAATGTGATGAAATTGCTAAGTAGACAAGGTCCAAGCTCATCTAATGCACATGTAGCATGCTGTTCTGTATGTGGAGGTGAACATGATACTAATGAGTGTGTTGATTCTGAACAGGTACAATTCGTCAATAATTACAATCGTAATGCTCAAAATAACCCCTACTCGAATACTTACAATCCGGGGTGGAGAAATCATCCAAACTTTGGATGGAAGGATCAAGGAAATCAACCAAGGCCAACCAATCCACCGGGATTTCAATCAAGGCAACAACAAGCTGAAACTAAATCTGGTTGGGAGATGGCAGTGGAAAAGCTTGCAAAAGTTACCTCGGACAGATTTGAGCGAGTAGAAGGAAGGTTGGACCAACTCACTACAATGTACAGGAATGTAGAGGTCCAAATTGGTCAAATTGCTAGTTCTTTGAATAATCGAAATCAAGGAGAATTACCTAGCAAAACAGAGGTCAATCCTAAGGAGCATGTGAAAGCCATTACTCTTCGTAGTGGTAGACAATTAGAAGATCCTCCAGTGAAGGAAGTTGAGAAGGATGAGAATGAAAAACAAGAAGAAAAGCAGTGGAACCAAGAGGCGATTGTGGAGGAAAATAGTCGGGCCAATCCAAGAGAAAAGCAACCATCATCTTCCACTACCATTCCAATACCCCCTGCGGTTCCATTCCCACAAAGATTAAAGCAAAATAAGTTTGATAAAGATTTTGAAAAATTTGTTAAACTTTTCAAACAATTGCACATTAACATTCCTTTTGCCGATGCTATTTTGCAGATTCCGTCTTATGCGAAATTTCTCAAGGAAATCATGACTAGAAAAAGAAAGTTGGAAGACTGCGAAACAATAGCATTAACGGAGGAATGTAGTGCAATTATTCAAAATAAGCTACCACCGAAGTTGAAGGATCCAGGGAGTTTTTCTATACCTTGCACCATAGGTAACGTTGATTTTTCTAAAGCATTGTGTGATCTTGGTGCTAGTGTATCATTAATACCTTTAACGGTGGCTAGACAATTGGGTTTGCATGAGCTTAAACGCACAAATATTACTTTGCAACTAGCGGATCGGTCTATTAGATATCCAGTGGGAGTGTTGGAGAATGTATTGATAAAAGTTCAAAAATTTATCATTCCAGTGGATTTTGTGGTATTAGATATGGAAGAAGATATATCTATGCCAATTATTCTAGGTAGACCATTTCTAGCTACTGCAGGTACTATTATTGATGTAAAAAATGGCAAGCTTAAGTTTCAAGTAGGTGAAGAAGAAGTAGAATTTAATTTGAATGAAATGGAAAAATACCCTTCTTTTACCGATCATGCTTATTCTATTGGCACAATTGATAAACTAACCCAAGAGATGAGTCAAGTCAACCTTGACTTAGATCCTCTTGAGCATTGTTTAATGAGTTTAGGTAAGCAAGAAGATGTTTGTGAAGAAATTGAAGAATTGGCCAAGTACTTGGATTTTCAAGCACCTTATAAAAGGGGTAATTTGTATGAAAGTCTTGGCCAAGGAAAAGGGTTTTCACAACCTTCAGAAATTGAACCTCCAAGGTTAGAGCTCAAGCCACTTCCGACTCATCTAAGGTATGAATTTCTTGGAGAAAATAAAACTTTACCTGTAATTGTTAGTGCTGACCTTGATGATGAACAGTGTGCAAAGTTGCTAAGAGTTCTAAGAAGGTGTAAGAAGGCAATTGGATGGACAATTTCAGACATTAAAGGTATAAGTCCTTCTATATGCATGCATCGAATTTTATTGGAGGACAATTGCAAACCAGTGGTGGAAACACAAAGAAGACTCAATCCAAACATGAAAGAGGTGGTAAGAAATGAAATTCTTAAATGGCTTGACGCAGGTATAGTTTTTCCTATCTCCGATAGTGTTTGGATTAGTCCAATTCATGTGGTACCAAAGAAGGGTGGAATGACTACAATCGTGGGTAAAAATGATGAATTAATTCCATCTAGACTTGTGGTAGGGTGGAGAGTGTGTATTGATTATCGTAAGTTAAATACGGTAACAAGAAAAGATCATTTTCCCCTACCATTTCTTGATCAATTATTGGAGCGAATAGCTGGATATGAATTTTACTGTTTTCTTGATGGTTTTTCAGGATATAATCAAATAGCTATAGCTCCAGAGGATCAAGAAAAGACCACATTTACATGTCCTTATGGCACTTTTGCCTTTAGAAGAATGCCATTTGGTTTATGCAATGCTCCTGCAACTTTTCAACGATGCATGATGGCTATTTTTTCTGATTATATTGAGAAAATTATGGAGATATTTATGGATGATTTTTCTGTGTATGGTTCATCTTTTGATCAGTGTCTTCATAATTTGGAATTAATTTTGCAGAGATGCGAGGAAACAAATCTTGTACTGAATTGGGAGAAATGTCATTTTATGGTAAAAGAAGGAATTGTCTTAGGACACAAGATTTCCTCCAAGGGAATTGAGGTGGATCAAGCCAAAATAGAAGTCATCGAAAAATTGCCACCCCCAAGCAATGTCAAGGGGATAAGGAGTTTTTTAGGACATGCTGGCTTTTATAGACGTTTTATTAAAGATTTTTCTAAAATAGTAAAGCCATTATGTGATTTATTATGTAAAGATTCTCCTTTTCAATTTGATGACAATTGTTTGGTTGCATTTGAAAGGTTGAAGAAGGAATTGATTTCGGCCCCAATTATAACTTCACCCGATTGGTCAATACCATTTGAATTGATGTGTGATGCAAGTGATTATGCAGTTGGAGCAGTTTTGGGACAAAAGAAAGAAGGACGATTGCACGTCATTTACTATGCTAGCAAGTTGCTAAATGAGGCTCAACTCAATTATGCAACGACAGAAAAAGAGCTATTGGCAGTGATATTTGCTTTGGACAAATTTAGATCCTATTTAGTAGGATCTAAAGTCATTATATATACGGACCATTCAGCTCTTAAATATTTGCTGCATAAGAAGGATGCAAAACCTAGACTAATTCGGTGGATTCTTTTATTGCAGGAATTTGATGTGGAGATAAAAGACAAAAAGGGATCGGAGAATCTAGTTGCAGATCATTTATCACGTTTGGAATATATCCCAATCAAAGATCAGGTTCCAATTCAAGAGAATTTTCCGGATGAGTTTGTCCTAGCACTTAGAAATTCTCCATGGTATGCAGATTTTGCTAACTACTTGGTCAGTGGAGAGATTCAAAAGGGATTTAATTATCATCAAAAGAAGAAATTCTTACATGACGTAAAAAGTTACTTTTGGGAGGAACCATTGCTATACAGACATTGTGCCGATGGTATGATACGTAGATGTATTCCTGAAGATGAGGTACATAATGTTTTATATCATTGTCATAACCTTGAAACAGGTGGTCATTTCAGTACTTCAAAGACTGTGGCAAAGGTATGGCAATCAGGATTTTATTGGCCAACTATGTACCAAGATGCTAGGGAATATGTTAAAAATTGTGATGCATGCCAAAGAACTGGAAATATATCTCGAAAGAATGAAATGCCCCTGACTACGTTCTTGGAAGTTGAGTTATTTGATGTATGGGGTATTGATTTTATGGGACCATTTCCTAGTTCTTTTAATAATAAGTACATCTTAGTAGCAGTGGATTATGTTTCTAAATGGGTTGAAGCAATCGCTTCACCTACTAATGACTCTAAAATTGTACTTAGATTCCTTAAAAAGAATATTTTCAGTAGATTTGGTATACCCAAGGCCATAGTAAGTGATGAAGGGAAACATTTTTGTAACAGACAATTGGATTCCTTATTGTTTAAATATGGTTGTAGGCACAAGACATCACTTCCATATCATCCTCAAGCCAATGGACAAGCAGAGCTAGCTAATAGAGAGATAAAGCTCATTTTGGAGAAAACTGTGAATAAATCACGCAAGAATTGGGCTACAAAGCTAGATGATATACTATGGGCTTACCGAACGGCATTTAAGACACCCCTAGGGATGTCACCGTATCGTTTAGTCTATGGGAAAGCTTGTCACCTACCTGTGGAGATTGAGCACAAAGCTTATTGGGCAATTAAATCTATTAACATGGATTGTAATTTTGCAGGAGAAAAGCGATTACTTGAGCTAAGTGAATTGGAGGAACACCGACTACATGCATATGAAAATGCCAAAATTTATAAAGAAAAGATCAAATATTGGCATGACAAGCATATTATTCCTAAAAAATTTCTGGTAGGGCAAAAGGTACTCTTGTTCAATTCACGCCTGAGGTTATTTCCAGGAAAATTGAAGTCAAGGTGGTCGGGACCATTTGAAGTAACTCAAGTATTTCCTTATGGAGCAGTGGAAATAAAAGGAGAAAATGGTTCTCCATTTAAAGTAAATGGGCAAAGATTGAAGCCCTATTTGGCCGGAGAAAAGGTTCCTAAATGAGTAAATTACTCCTTAGGAAATGCAATGGAGAATTAAAGAAGTTATAGGAAAGTCGAGCCAACGACTATAAACAAAAGCGCTTGTTGGGAGGCAACCTAATAATAATAGTGTATTTGTGTGTTTTTATGTGTTTCTTACATTTTGGTGTAAGTTAATTGACTAATTAGATGTATTTCACTTGTTTATAGGAGATACGGGAGTTTTATCATCCATCTTGGAGGTGCACTTGAAGATCATGTTGGCAGGGAGTTTTCTTACCAAATTGTGTTTTAAGTGTTTAAAATTTCTATGCCTATACATACATTGTGCATTTCAAGTGAGTTTTGGTGATATCATGGTTATAAAGGTTCATGGATTCATTTGATGTGTATTTAATGCTCAGAAATGCCATTTTGATGTAAAAATGCAAAAATGATCAAAGAACCTCACCCCTCGATTTTCAATGTAAATGTGTTTGTTGTGTTTTGAGAGGATGGATATTGTGTTTAAGGTATATTGCATGTGCGTGGGAGGTTAGAATTGATAAAAGTTTGTCCAATGTGTGTTTTGGAATTGGCCGGAAAAGGGAGAAAAAGTTTAAAAAATTGCAGTTTCTGCAATTAGTGCAGAGAAGTCATGATCCGAGCTCGGATCCTAAAATCCCAGACAGATCCGACCGCGGATCCATAGATCCGACCTCGGATCGTTTCCAACCCAGATAGATCCGAGGGATCGTCTGTGTTTCTGTTGAGGCTGATCCGAGCCATGTCGGATCCGAGGCCTTCTAGAAAGGATCCGACCTCGGATCGCTTCGCGATAAGAAAGGAAACGAGGCCTCGGTTCCTCATTTTTTCCAGATTTCTCTTCTCTCTCTCTTCGAAACCCTATCCCCTTTCCTCCAATCGTCCATTTCATCCATAAAATTCCCAATTTTTCACAATAAAACCTTCCCTAACCTCTTGAGAGCATTAACCCTCAACAATTTAGAATCAAAAACATCAAATTGAGGGGTTTTGATCTTCAAGACGCGAAATAGGGCCAAACTGAAATCTAGCAATTTGAGGTCGAATCTGGGCTTGTTTCTCTTCCATTTTTGCATCATTATCATCCTCCATCATCATTCCATCTATTTGAGGTAACAAATTTCGAATTTCTGTGACATTTTATATCTCTCATTTTTGTATATTTTTAGTTTTTCAATACATTTTGCTTAATTGTTGCAAATTCGTGATATAATTGTGCTACATTGTGCTCAAATCAGCTGTAATAATTATTTTCATGCTTATTTGTGTAAAAATTATGAATTTGGTGATAGTTTTGAGATTTCCTTCTCAATTTTTGGGCTTGAGCATTTTAGTGGTTTAAATTTGTGAATTTTGCTTTCAGTGAATATATGAACTGTTCCGAGAAGTATAAATCAATGTTATAATTGAAAATGATATGCTATCATTAGAGCAATAGCCCATTGGGTAAAAGTGTGTGTTCCCGATCAAGTTAAGCACATTGAACCACTTTTACTTGAAATAATTAATATTAGGATAACTTGGGAGTCATGTGTAGTTAACTTGAGTGTTAACGAGTGTTATGAATTGGATTGATGATATCCTCAAGTGTTTGAATGTTTATTTTTGCAAATAGATATAATTTAAAATTGTTTGCACTTAATATGCATGAAATAATTTCTTTACTGCTAATATCCTTTCTAAGTGTAGGAATTGGATTTGAGAAGTGTTAGGAAGTTTATTTGTTTAAATTTGGGGACATTTTGGCAGGGAGTTTAGCCCTTTTTCAAAGGGAAACTCTGCCGAAATTTTCTTAAATTCTTATTTTAATATGAATGAGCGAGTTTCTATCTTTTCTAATACATACTCATCTTGTTTATAGGTGCTATGGCTCGTACAAGGAGGGCTCGTATTCGTACTCCTACACCATCGTCAAGTGAAGAACATACACCTTCTGTGCATGAGGAGTCGCCTGAGGAAGAATCTCCTTCGCCTGAGTCACCACCTCGATCTCGCCGGAAGACTGCATCCACTAGCCGTGATGAGCCACCGCCAGATTACGATACCACACGATTCACATCGCTCGAAAACCAAGAGTGGTATGAAGCCGGCCTAGCCAAGGAGATTATCATTGAGAAACACTTGGCTCCAGAGGTGGATGCGCACTACCATATTTCGACAGCATTCAAGCGACTTGGATGGGAGAACATCCTTCAATTGCCCAAGTACTACTACCCCAACTTGGTCCGGGAGTTCTACGCCAATGTGGAGAACAAGCAGAGCCACAGTGGCAACCTCATCGTCTCGTGGGTTCGAGGCAGGAAAGTGGTTCTCAATCGAGAGGCACTGCGACGTTTCGTTCAACTCATAGACGAAGGCGAAGATGTCAAACTGACTAAGGAATTCAAGGCTCGAGACCCTTGGCAAGTGGGAGAAGCCGTGGAGCGTCTAAAGGGTCAGTACCGTGAGCGAGGAACTTCGAAAAAACTCACGGTATATGCCGACTCCTTTGAGCATCGATACCACCTGATCTTCTATCTTTTTGCATTTAATGTGGTGCCGAAAAAGAGTGGTAAACGGGAGATCCGAAATAGCGATCTCTATTTTCTGGATAAGATGATACATGGATTGGGTAGGCAGTTGACTGGCATTCCTCTACCCAGCATTATCATCAGCTATATGCGGACCACAGCTCGCATGAGGGCCGGCGAGACTTGCTTCGGATTCCCTCGACTGCTATCCCTCGTGTTTGAGAAGCTCAAGGTTCCTCGTGGAACCGAGAGAGCGGTGGTAACTAGGTCTGTCGAGGAGGTAAATGCTTCTATACTCAACGTTTTGGGTATTTCTACTGATTTTGGAGCTGCTTTGGTCCGGGACACAGGAGAAGCATCGACTTCCACTCAGCCTCCGCCTCACACTGAACCACAAGCGGCAACCCAAGAGACGGAGGCACAGCAGACTCTTCCTCCTCCGATTCCGCGACCACCTCCTCAACCGCGCTCCAAGTGGCAAGAGCTTCTCAATGCTATTTGTTGTATGGAGACGCGAGTCGTCGAGCGCATTGACCAGACGGAGCGGATGATGACTGAGCGCCTCGACCGACATGATCGCCGCCTTCGTGCGATCGAGGATCATTTTCATATCCGACGGTCTCCTACTCCGACACCTCATCAGGAGGAGGGCCATATTGGTACTTCACAGGGTTATCATGGAGCCGAGGAGGCAGTAGACCCTCGTTCCGAGCAACCATGATACTTTTTAGCGGATTAGATCTTTTATTTCTTTATTTTTCTTTTCTTTTGTTAAGACAAACTTTGTGATTTCAGTTTTCTTTTATTTGAATCATCTTGTGCTACTTATGGTGTTTGGTACCCTTGTTGTCTCAATTTGGGCAGAATTTGGATGATCGTGATGATTAAGGGCTTCAAATTGCATCACCACCTATTTGAGGGAAGTTTCAGTTCTTTTACCTTCCTCTACAATGAGGACATTGTAGATTTTAAGTGTGGGGGAGGGATCACTTTATCGTATGGGTGATTGTGTCTTGAAATGCATGACTTTAGTTGTTTAGAGCTTAAAAATGTTGGAATTATAGTTGGAGATATTGTCATGAGGATAATTTTTTGTGAAAATGAGGTTGTTGGCAGGAAGTTTCATCCATTTTTATGGGGAAATTCTGTCAAAATTTTTCTAAAATATCTTCCATTTGGATAACAAGCTATGTGTATTTTGGAAAAGTTTAATTCTTATTTGGCTTGAAATGAATTATTATGCAAGTAATATTTTTACATTTTAGAAAGTATATATTTGCTTAAATAAGAAAGGTTATGCTTAGAGTTTTGCAAGATTAATGATATTTATCATTTTTACTTAATTTTATAAGTAAGTGATTGATATAGTCAAAGAAAGGCCAAATTCTTCCTTTAATTATACTTAGAGAAAAAAAAAAAAAAAAAAAAGAGAAAAATATTATTAGTAATTTTCTACTCCAATGATTCACATACTGAGTAACCGGGGGTTGGCATTTACAAATGTCGACATTCGCGTAAAAAAGTATTGGAATTAAGAGTATGATTGGCAATTTAAATGAGTGAAATGTCGAGTAACCGGGAATTTTCACCTAAAAGTGTTGATTTTCGCGTAAAAAGACGTTTTCACTATAAAATGAATTGGGAATAAATCCCTCTAAATTGTTAAGTTTTGGGATGAGGAAGGCCATAAAATTGACTATGTGATTTACTTATTTGTGGAATTAGGATAGAATGAGAGAATTGATTTGAATTTGTCAAAATTTAGGCATAATTATTTTTATTTAATTGAATATTATGAGTATTTAGTGTAATCTGAGAATGGCATAATAATTGGTTTCTAGGTTTTTGAGGAATTAAATTTGACAAGAGTACGCATACTGTTTTCTCTATTGAATATTTGAAGTAAGTTTTGTGTAAAATTGCTTGAGGACAAGCAATGATTCAAGTGTGGGGGAATTTGATAAGTGAATATTTAACGTACATTTTGTATGAATTTGGCATGAATTTTTGGTATGTTTTGAGAAGATTAAAGCCATATTTAAACTCTTTTGGTGATGATTGCTTAAATATTGTTTAAGAGTTAAGAAATTGATAAATGAGTGGATTAATGCGTAATTTTGTGAAATTGTGAAGGTAATTGATGTATGAAATTCATGCACAAGTTGAAAGAAATGTCAGGGTCATCCAGAGGACAAAGTACACAAGAAAGTGGGAGCAAAAATGTAGAAAAAGGGAAGAAGTGAAAAACTGGAAAAATGCTCAACACGGATCCGAGCTCGGATCCGTGTGTACAAGAGGGATCCGACCCCTCGTCTGTACTTCTGGCGGAGTGTATCCAAGGTCAGGACGATCCGACCTCGGATCCATCATGGGAAGGCCTCGGATCCTATGATCCGAGCTCGGATCCATTATCACTCCTCGGATCCGAGGCTCGGATCTGTCTCTCTCCTCAGCAAGTGGCACAGCCGTTTTTCTTTACCTTTCTCACAACTTTTACAGCTATTTTGAGGGACAGAAATCGGTGGCACATGCTTCTGCAATAAAAGAGAAGACCAAATGAGTGTGGACAAAAGGAACATCATATCTTTGACTTCTTTTTACAAAATCTAAGTGGAGGAAATTATGAAGAGAGAGGAATGGAATTTCTCTCACCTTTTATGCAGAAACACAAGGGAGAAGCAAGGAGGACCATACGTAGCTAGTTTTCCTTCTTGCAACAAGTTTTCTCTCTAGATAGGAGTACTTGGAGAAGCATTTTTTGGAGAGTTTTCACTTGTAATCATATTGTGCAAGAACATAGCAGGAATTGGAGAGCTTCACCTTCAATTGGCTAAGCTTTCTTTTATCTTTCTTATACTTGTACTTTATGATGTTTTGCATTAATAAACTTGTGAATTTGATTGTTAAATCATTCATGAGTAGCTAAACTCCTTCATCTAGGGAGTAGATGAAACTTATGGCTAAATAATACTAATTGAATGTGATTTACACTTGTTATATCTTGAGTTAACTTGTCTACTTGTGTAGCTGTGATTTCTTGTTATTGTTTGATCACCAATAACTTGTTTACAGTTGTTATTGTTCAATGAGAATTGGTAATAACAATGGAAACACATGAGTAGAGCTTGAGTTGTATGTTCATGAAAATAGAAATACACTTAAGTGGATTACTGAGTATTTCATGAATTAAAACAGAGTTGTAGTAGTATTTCACCATGGAAATAGGGAAATCTATATTGCTCTAAGCCATTTCATCATGGAAATGAGACTTGGTAATCTTGGAAATAAATCTCTGGTTAAGCAAGAATAATAGCAAGAAGTAAATCCATTTATTTGTGTAGTTTATGCCATAAGTGGAATCTACATCCCTAGAATCTTCATTAAGTGAAATTTCTCTATTTGCATTCAGCATTTGTTAAACTAGATTTGTATATCAGATTTGTAGATTACAGCATTAGATTTTCTCTGCTCAAAATTAATGGTAAGTCTAAATAATAGAGAGAACAGGGGCTTAGTAATTGTTTAAATTGCTCCTCGTGGGATCGACCCGATACACATCTTGTACTAAAATTTCGACCTGTATACTTGCAGTCCAACGGGTGTAAAATCGGAATTAAACTTGCATTGATACAAAAAGAACCCGTCAAGGTGGGATTGGAAGTTTACCAACATTAAGCGTTAAGATTGCTACGTAGCTGAATTATATATTGATTTTCAATAGATTGGACTGGATTTGTTATGCCTTAATTAAGGATTAGGTTAACTGGGGTCAGATCACTTGGATTGACACTACAATTATTTGGCATGGCCACAATTAATGTAAGGCTTGTCCATCTTAAATCCACACATTAAGAGAGAATTGGCCTCAAGATGCATTGGAATGAATCTAATGTATGAATCTTAAATGACACCTCCATTTGGCCCAAGGAAATTACAGTATGAATGATGGATGGGTTATCCACGGTTTAATTAAGTACAGCCTCATTTTTAAGTTCCCCTCTTGTTCCTTGAATGATGAATCCTTGTCAAATTAGTATAAATAAATGGGTCTTTAAAAGGTGAAAATACCGACTTAAAGAGAATGAGTTTCAATTAGAAAATTCTCCAGCAATGGCGGAGCTAGAAAAAATTCTCAGTAGGGGTAAAAGAAACACTAAAATTTTTTACCTACTCTTTTTTTAATTTTTTAAGCAAAAAAAATATTCACCAACAAATTGAAAATGAAATGTGTTTTATTTTAGCTTATTTCAAATGGAATTTTGTGGCCCACGTATTCTTTTAGAATATTAGTTCATGAACCAATTTAGAATATCATTCCTTCATAAGAAAACTCCGGAAGTACACTTGAAATTATATTAAACTGTTATGCGTATTACAGTATAAGAATTTAAAGGGCCCACTGTCCCCACCTTAAATCCGCCACCGTTCTCCAGGGCAAGGTTGCATGGTTGGCCAAACACGTACTTTTTCTCCAAGGCAATGGGAGAGATGCTTTTTGAGCAATTCGAGGAAAAACTCAAGGGGGTCATTGTACGTCCAATAATATTAATTGTCACTAGTACTTTCAAAGAGCCCTTTTCCTGGTTGGATTGAAGGGAGTAAGTAGCAACACTTTTTGCTATTTATCTATTGCAGTTGATAAATTAGATTGATGCAAAAAAGTTTTTCAATCAAATTGCGCACCGACATTATAGCTCATTTTACTCAGATTCCCTCGCCTGTTTATATTCGTCATTGTCATGCTTTAGCTTTAATCACACTATATATACATTGTAAAAAAGATGTGGAGAGTATGGATTTAATTAGCTCATTCCTTTAGACCTCTTGTACTTTTTCATATGAGAACCATTTGTTGCCATCAAGAATGTCTTAACAATGTTGTAGATGATGGGATGGTAAATGCAATTTTGATATCTTGGAACTTTAGAAAATATGGACCCATTTGGATGGTATGTTTTTTTGGGTATTTATCTAAAAATTTGCTGTTGCTTATTGTAACTGTTCTAGAAAAAATTTTACCACCCATCACCGGCAACCTTCATCACTCAGTATCAGTACCCACCTCTACCGCTTGTACCTTATTCGATTGTTTTATATTTTTTATAAAACTAGTGGGTGTTTTTGAGTGAAACTGTAGATGGTATTCTAAACAAGTTTTATTATTATTTTTTTTTTAAAACATGCAAAAATAGACCAGTCAAACAGACCCATTAGTATGTTTAAATCTCAGGTGTATTAGCAAATTTAGAAACACGGAAAGCAGCATACTTTGATGTAGGAAATAATTAGTCAAATTGGAGATGTAATGCACTTTTCTTGAGAAATTTTGTGGTGACCTCTTTGCTTTTTTTTTTTTTTTAGTAATTTCTTAAAGACTAAAATTAAAGGAAAAAAAATGGCTCCAAAATAAGTACACAATTAAAATCTGTCTGCAAGTGCTTGGATGAAGAGTCACCACAGACTTGTACATAAGGTCTATGCATTTGTATGTACCTTTTATCCTGAATTAACTATGTCCAGTTTATTGATTTTGGATCCCCGAGAAAACATTTCAGTTTTCCTTTACCATAAGCAACAAGATTTGGTAGGTCATGACCAGTAAATTTTGTCACCAGACTAATTCATTGGGACATATATTCCTTGCTTTCTTCACTTTCTTTTTTAACTTCTATTTTCTTTTTCTTTTTTTTTTCAAAAAAAACCCACTGCTCCATGAAATTCTGATGCAGTCTACTAATTGAATTGCATGATGGATCTTCAAAATTTCCCACAGATACCAGGCGATATATATGGTGGTGAACTGCATCCTTGTTGCGATTGTGGTCCATGCAAATCAATCATGATGGTTTTTCCCTAAGAAACCCTCTCAAATATGGAGAAAATTCCAAATTTATGATGAATTTCGAAAAATTTCTACAAAGGGGCATTTTTAGTATAGAATTCTGTCCAAGGGGACTTCACATTCAGCAAATGCGAGACCCACAAAGTCCAAAAAAACAAAAACAAAAAAAAACCAGACCTCACAAATTTGGTATTTGCTCGAAAGAGTGGAACTTTGAAAGGAACTTTTGTGGAAGTCAATTTGCTAAACGTGAGATGTAAAAATTTTTTTTTTTTATGTTAGAGCTATCATGATATTAAAAATATTTGTTCCGTCCGAGAAAATAATTATTTTTTAAATATTTATTGTAATTGCCATCATTTTGCTCTTTTTGACCATTTCGCATATTGTCATTTACTAAATGCGAGCTCCTAAAAAAGTTAAAATTAAATAATATTTGTTTTCTTCTAGCGAGCTTCAACAAAATTAAATTTAAAAAGATTTGTTTTCTTAGAGTACTAAACGCGAGCTCCTAGAGAATTAAATTTCGCACAATATTTGTCTTGCAGATTTCTCATTTACTAAAAGCAATCTTTAGTAAAATCTTATTTTTTAAAGAATAATTGTTTAGGCATTCATTAAGTGCGAGGAGTAAATATTTTGGATCTCGCATTTGATAAATGCGAATTCATAGAAAACTACATTAAAAAATCGCTAACCTTTTTATTTAGGAGCTCACAATCATTTTTGTTTTCGAATTGACATTTATCATAGAGGGAATAAATCCTTTTTCTTTTTAATTATAGATTTGTGAAAAAAATCTATAATTTGAACATAAAAAGTTGTACGACAACACTACAAAATTTAATTATTCAAAATCAGAATATAGTCCTTGCAGATAAAATAATCAATCAAGACTAAGCCCAAAACCAAATTAGCCTCGATTGGAGTGCTAATCGCGACTTAGCAAGGAAAGTGAAGAAAACGCGACTTAGCAACACAAGTGGAGAAAACACGACTTCAAGTTGCTTTTTGTGAAGTCACGTTTTCATTGATGCAAGAAAACGCGACTTAGCAAAACGCAACTTAAAGTTGCGTTTTGTGAAGTCGCATTTTCATTTCTGCAAGGAACCTGAAGAAAATGCTACTTATCCGATTATGATATTAGATCATATTGAGGGGTTGTATGTGAAATTCAAGATCAATGGATAATGACCTAAAAATTCATTCTCCATAATTTTATAAAATAAAAAGCAAAACCCACACTCAAAAGAAAAACAAAAACAATTTTCTTGAATTTATAAAAAACAAAAAAAAACAAAAATGATGAGCTTGAATTTATTAATATTAAAAAACCAAAAGGTCTAAAGCAAAATTCATTCTCGCATATGTTTGCCTGACCTCGCATTTGTCAAATGCGAGGTTTGAAGCAAATTTTTTTTTTTTTTAGATTTTTGCAAAATCAGAAATTCAATAATAAATCGCATTTGCCGAATGCGAGCACAGTGAGCTAGCATTCGGCAAATGCGAACTACCTATTCTTAGAATCCCCAACACAAACAACCCCTCAAATAGAAACTTTTTTTTTTCATAATAGTTTTAGAATTTTTTCCTCAAATATGCTGATATTCACGATATAGTCTACTCTTATTTCATCAAGAATCCTAGGGTAAATAATCATGGAAAGCCTGTAATGGTAAAAAGGATTAAAGTATTGACAAGCTTCAATAAATACATTACTATTCGCTACTTACTACTCTTGAAGGTTAGTTCCTAACCTTTCACTAATATGTCTTGCCTTGTTTATCAAGCAAAGGGCAACAATATTTTCCCTTTGTATTTAACTAGTTATTTTCTTGCCCATATTAGTTCTTGTTTCAGAAAAATGTTTTTTTTTATTCGATGCGAGAGTGTCAATTTGACATTCATATATAACCATGGATCGCCATCCCGGGTCGCGGTCGTGGTCTTGGTTGTTCCACATCTGTCGCGGCATATTGGTTGAATATCGGGTGATACGCATATTATAACACTTGAAAGTTTTAAAAAATTTTGAAAAAATTATTAAAATTAGAAAATACCAAAAAATGCACAATTTAAAAAAATATCCTAATTGACTCCGAGTTGACTCAGATATATCAGCCGATATCATGTATCATGGATTCGAATCGACTAATATCGGCCGAGTCAGAGCTAGTCGTCGCAGATATGATAATATTCGCAATTCGGGGATCGATATCGTACCACTTCCTTTCGTTCCGGTTACGACTCAGTCGATATTGCCAACCATGTATATAACGTGATTAGATATTTGCAAGTCAGATCTGTCATCGATTTTTTCTTCTTATTCTCGATTAATATTTATTGATTACTCGACCTGGAAATTGTCATTTTTTCCTCGTGTAACAATAATGTGTAGGATATAAGATTTTTTAAGCTGTAAAGACATCTCAATACAGTCAAATATTTATGCACTTATTTTAGTAAATTTACGTACAATACAAGAATAATTTTTATGTCAGCATTAATTAAAGTTTATTGTAGTTTATAATTAACACCTAAAGGAGGTCAAGCACGAATTGTTTCTAATTGGGCTCTTCATTCTAGGCCGAACTCTTGTCAGCTTGAGGCTTGGCCTTATATATAGTTAAAAGGCTGAACCCGATGTATCGGCCCAGTTTTGTGATAAATGAAATTCAGTAATATTTTGTTGTAAAATCAATTTTTCTCTATGTCGTTTCTCTTATTTTCTTTAAAGGATGAGGGGCCATTTTTTTATTTTTTGGCGTTCTGTTTTTTTGGATAGTTAAACTTAAAATTTCACTAATCCTATGTAGAAAAATTTTGTGAGGATGCTTTACTTATGTATTGAGATAATGTGAGTATCTATATTCTCGAATTCACCCTCGTGAAAATATGATATGCATGGAGGATGCTCAATATACCATAGTTATTAAAACCAACCCGAGCATCAACCCGGCAGGAGGACCAAATTGGCTAGTCAGTGGTTCAACCGACGAGTCACATTACATAATAAAAAAATATATAATATAATTAAATAAACATATAAATTATAATATAAGTACAAAAATTCTTAAATGTTAACAAGCCATAATCTATTCATATTTCATAGTTCATACACACAAGTCATACCCATACGTGTTCCTTAGTTCATTAATTCATATTGATACCATACACAAATATAAATGATAGATCTAAATGTCAAAGAAAGAAAGAAATCCTAATTCCCAAATCCATTTTCAATTTTTCTCATCTAATTGTCAAAAAGACGACAATGCCCAGCTGATGCGGTAGGTCAAATTAAAAAATTGGGCAAAAAAGTAATTTCAGAAAAATTTTCAAATTAAGACCGCTAGGTTTAGCGGGTTAGCGATTCGATTGTCAGGATCAAACAGTTTAAAGCGAGTCATCTGCAACTTCGATCCAATTGCTAAACCTGCCCAATTCCATGGTCGGTCTATCGGTTTGACCGATTGAACCGCTGGCCGGGCTGGGTTTAATACTGCAATATTGAGTACAATCTCATGTTGTCGAACACGTAGAAACTGCAGAACTTGGACATTAATTGGGTTTTAAGTTTCAGTGTATGGACTTGGTCCATTTTGGCTGTGGATTTGTGGCAATTTAAGACGGTAGAACTTATACAAACCTCATTGGCTTTTACATATTACTTTCTTAATTACAGGGATGTAGCAAAGTTTAGCCTAATGGCATAGCACATTTTTCTTTTAAGTATATCAAAATTTGACTCCCGTTATGTCATTAATATACGGATCAACGTTCTCTAGTGACAACAGGGTACAGTGCAGACTCTAATTCAAGGGATGTAAACACTATTATAATAAAATATATATACTAATATACCAACATGTATAAACATAACAAAATTTTTAGATACAAATTTCAATGAGAGAAAAAATTTATTGTGTTTTTTGACCTTACTGTGTTAGTGTGTACAATTATTATATCAGTATCCACATCTATTATAGTAGTGTCTATAGGCCCTGATCCTTAATTTAGTACCCATTCCTGGTCTTAATTTTCACTAAATAAAGAAGTAATGCATTCCTTTTTCCTTTTTTTTTCCGAAGCCATGCATTCTAATTTTATTTTACCTTGACAATTGTTTTGTGGTCCATGAATTGTATTGCAAGTTCACCACTCCAAGTTCAAAAGTCTGTTTTCATGCAATCAATGGGAACTGCATTATCAGCAGAAGGTGGGATTGGAAGTTTTCTCATTTGAAAAGTTAAAGATAAATTCAAACGGGCCAGTAGTTATTTGTACAAAACGCTAGGCAGGGAAGCCCCTTTAGAGCTTGCGTCCATGGCAGATGAAAATTAAATTCCTTCAAAATTCGAAGTCAAATAGTAGAATTAGTTTACCATAGGTAGTCTTTTTTTAAATCTAATTCGTTTTCTTGTAATTCTTTTACTGCAAAATATGAACAGTTTTTCACTTTTCATTTTTTCTTTTTACTTTTTTCTTTTGTGGGGTGGTCAAAGTTTCAATTTTCTTTTATCTAGGTTTCATTTTCTAAACTTTAGTATTGGATCTAGAAGATAATTTTATTCCACTTACAGTCTTGGTCTTATGTAATTTTTTTTTCCCTTTTTCTTTGTTACATAAATGTAAGTGCAAAGAAAAGTTACACATGGAAAAACCAACTAGGCAAGAGCAAATTATGTGGCCGACATGCAAGCCGTGTTCAATTTTGTCTGGTAGTTGCATGTGGCAGCATAAAGCCCAATGGTTTAAGCTAACAAAGTCCAAATTGATTAGATAACCTTTATCTGCACGGCGGCATAACTACTGCCTAGAACGAGTCTCCCTTATCCAGCTCAATTTTGGATAGTATTCTTATCTTGGGGATTGACTCTTGAAGTCTTTCTCTTTTTGGTTTTTTTTTTTGAGCGAGATTTAGGTTGTGTCTTATAAAATTGAAGTCTGAAAATTGAAATCTGAATTCATTAGATTGTTGAATTGTAAACATTGATTTCCTAACATTTTGAGCGCATTCTGTAATAAGTGACAAGTGAATAAATTATCACTTATTTTTTTAAATTTTGCCTACACAATTAAGAGTCACTTAATTAATTAAGATGCTCTATTTTTAGTTATCAAACACGTTTGAATATATTAAGATCTGAATCGATTCACTTAATTAATTAAGATATTCTATTTTTTGTTATTAACACATTTGAATATGTTACAATTTGAATCTATTAATTTTAAATGATAAATTGAGTAATCAAACCGGGTTTTACAGTTTCTCTTCAACCAAAAATCACAAATTAATTACGAGTCTTTTCGCATTTGTGTTGTGTTACTAAACACAGAGTTAAACATGTTTATATGAAAAAAAATGTTAAATAGCCGCAATAGCCCCTAAATTTCTGCAAGAATGTCTAGCTTCTAATCTTTTAGGTAATTTTGTATTAAAATCTTTAAAATGAAGCAATCAGTCAAATTTTTTTTCACATTGGCAATGCCAATATAATCTAAAATGAAGGAATCAGTCGAATATTTTTTTTTCACATAGGCAAGCCAATATAATCTACCAACTGGCATCAACAATTGCCAAGTAAAGCATCTAAAACTCTTTTAGCAGACGACTGAGGAGTTTAATTACCAACCCCTGCTATTTCAATCCCAGAAATTTAGACAAGAAGTACTCTAGGCTTGCTTTTCCCTGTAAGCTCAGTTGGGTTACCCTCAAATAAAAGTATGGAATCGGTTAAGTTAAAAACTTAGAATAGATGCAGGCTTGCTGCATTTTTCTTTTTCCTTTTCGTCTTAAAATATAACTTCTTGTTGGTAATTTACTGCACACATGGTTATTAGAAGAGATAATTTCTCAACGTAAACGTGATAAATTTCTCTACCAGGCACCCAATTGCAAATCGCATATATGAAAAAGTTTTGAAAACATGGATTGGTGGAAATTTACATATAGTTACCCTATATATATTTAGTAACACAGCTAACGTAAACTCATAAATTACTAATTCAAAGTGTATAACTTTCACCGATGCTCAAACTCTATGTATTCTATTTTTTAGATAGACAATATGATACTAATATTTTTTGAATTAATTTTTTATATATTAATAATATACGTTAAATGAATGATAATTATGTAAAATTTGAA
Organism: Coffea arabica; assembly: GCF_036785885.1. NCBI lineage: Eukaryota > Viridiplantae > Streptophyta > Magnoliopsida > Gentianales > Rubiaceae > Coffea > Coffea arabica. The sequence goes on from NC_092311.1 coordinate 45,151,787, forward strand.
TTAAAAATTTAACTTTTACATATGTATTACGGATTTCAACAAAGTGATCGCGTATGTACTATAAATATATATTTATAGAGGTGATGTGATATGTAGAATATTACAGAAACAAATTATTAATTTTACGATATTTTGACAGAATATTTATGCGACATAACATGTAATATGTCACATACGAGGGTTCATGATGCCTTTCCTGACTCTACTGCTATCCAACAACCACAGCCACAACTCTCCCTGGCCAAGCAAAGGAATTTTCACTAGTCCCACATACGTCACATCCACTTCAATTCATTGTATTATAGTATCACAATCATAGTCCTAGCTAGTCTAGTTGTCAACATCTACGACAGGCAGCTGACAATATCTCATTTAAAACGTGCAAAACATGTTTCCAAATTGTGCACCTAATGCTTCGTTGTACATCCAATCCCAACAACACTATGAAAGGAACTCGACGTGTTCTCTACTGTTTCCCGACATCGAGACGTGGAAATTCATCTTGATTTTTCTCCCCATTGGTTTATCTTTCCCATTGGAAAAAAAGATGCACACGGGATGGCTGTCTGTGGACTTTGTGTAGAACGGGTGTCAAAGTTGGAAAAAGATGGTGCAACATCAATCCTGATTTGTAAAGGTATAAACCCTATTCAAGATATGAAAATATATTTTTATTTTTTTATGTAAGATGTGAAAATATGACTTCTATCCCTAAATTCATAGTCTATTTTTTGAGTAGTAAACTGGTTTCTTCATTATAGTCTATGCCATGCAAATAAATGCGGGAGTTGATTCTTCGTTGTACCGTTAATTTTGTACTTCGAGTTTTGCACTCTAAACTTTACACACACGTCCATTAGGCATCATTAGGCAACAGTCTAGCTTTATTTTTGTTTCTTCTGATGTAACATACGTACAGGTAAATGAGTGATCTCTGCAATAACTTAACATTGGGTAATTTTTTTTTTTTTTTTTTTTGCTTGCTAGAGATTGGAATGTATTACCAACTTCCATCTGACAACTAAATAGTTATATGTTTTTAGGTAAATATTTCTCAAGCGTTACCAAAAAAGCGGTGCCACACATTTACAAGGGCTGCTGGCATCATCTTTTTTTTTTTTTTTTTTTTTGGGTAAAATACACTTTACACCCCTGTGGTCTAGTAATTTTTCACATAGCTCTCTTATAGTTTAAAAAATTATATATAATCCTCTCATAGTTTGAATTAAAATCAAAGTGACTGAAATAATCATTTGTAACGAAACACATAAAAATGTCGAAATTACCCTTGTTTAAAAATTGAAATGATTGAATTGACCAAATGATATAAATATAATATGCATGATACTCTAATACTGTATAATTTTATATTTTACTATATAACTTCCTTATGATTTAGTACTTTACTATAACCCCCTTATAGTTTTCAAAATATATACATAACCCTCCGTAGTTAATAAATAATTTTTAACTTTATATTAGAATACTTTTGATATTTTAGTTGACTCCATTATAGAATGCAAATTGCATCATTTTGACACTTTAATCCAAATCATGAGGAGATTATGTATAACTTTTGAAATCATAGGGGAGTTATGTGAAAAAGCATTAAACTACAGAGGGGTAGAGTGTATTTTATACTCTTTTTTTTTAAAATGTCTTTCCTTTCAAGCACGTAGTGCAAAAACGCATTATAACTCAATTAAGTGACCCCCTCAGGAATCTCATTTGTTTACGTATCAGCTCTTCTTGTTAGTATTAGTTGCAATGGTCCCCAGAAATCTTTTGGTGTGAAGGTAATCTCGTTTATAATTATCAATTGAGATGGTCCAGGAAACACTGGCTTGTACGAATCTGATCACACGAGACTGCATCGTCTGTTAACGTGTCATTTTTCCACTCCAGTAATAGAAAATGAGGACTCATACCCCAAATCGTGTTGATGGAGAACCCTTTTGCTGACACAGTCCAAAGATGAAATAAGTATGTCATCTCGTTCATTTAAACATAAACGTTGTTCCAACAGGTGTTGTATGTTTCAAAATTTAATGCAAACGCAGAGTTACAGATTAGCAGCATTTTCCGTGAGCGAAACTCATCATAACATGTTTCTTTTGTCAAGAACCCAAGAAAAGTTTTTTGGGCATGACATCTCATGAAAACCCAAGATTTTTTATAGACATCTCATGAAACGTTCAAAGCTCCAACACCACAAGCTAAGATTGAATTACACCACCAAACATGATATTGCCATATTTTGCGCGTGTGAAGAAACCTTGCTAAAATGCTACCCACCAATTTTTGATTGCGGAGAACAGGCAACTGGACAGGATGATTCGAAAATAGCAATGGCTTAATTTGATGAAGTTACTGAGCATTGGAAACAGATTATATCGCTTACCCCATATGCATGAATGAAGCCATTTGCCTCACATGCCCATTTCTAAGTTGTTTTTCAGACTAAAAGTTTTCTAGACAATCCGAGAAATCTGCCTGTGGAGGGGAAATTTAAAGGAGAATTACGTCTCGGGTTAATATGAATTACACGCATCTAAGAGAGCTCTATTGATTTGATTTCTAGATAAAAGAGAATTCTACCAACTAATTCTTTTTAAAAAATTGATCACCATGACAAGTACGTTTAGATGGTGGTGTGGGACTTTGAAAAGAACGGGAAAAAAAATTTTATTATGCTTTTTTCTCAATTTTATTAAGGTTAATGATGTAACATCTATGGACAATACTGGTTTTTAAAAAAAAGAGGTACAATAACATGGTATAATTATTTATTAAGAGTGGTAAGTAGACGCCCGCTTTGGTTTTGATGTATATGAAGGACTAAATCATCAGAAATAATGTGCAAATTTGCATGACTGATACTATTGTTTTGTGGTTGCTAGTTTGGTATCATCTTGGTGCTTACGACTAGATCTAAAAAGCAATTACATTTAAGAATGTGAGGCAACTTTTGGGAGGGGAAGTTTACGTGGTTGATGGCTCTCCACGATTATCTATGAAAAGTATTGTTATCACAAGAATCAGGCTACTCCTCTTGCTTTTCAAACCTAGCATATGAAATTTGGAGAAAAAAAGGGGAAAACATGCAAAATATGGTTTTGAACGTTTCTCCATCCTCCTTATCATCTAGAAAGAGAGTTGATAAAATTTACCAAAAGTTTGCTATGTGGGATCCTTACATCTATTTTATACATCATGTCAATACTGTATTTTATACATCATGGTCAATTCTATACGTAGTTCGAGAAAATCAAACTTTAAATGCAACTTAATTACTTGCAAAAGAAAGTCTTTGCACATATTCTTGCCGATCAAAGTTTATCGATGATTTGTAACAACAAGCTTCTTCATTTGGAAGTAATTGGTTTTTTTTTTTTTTTACTTCTCAAATCATGACAAATATTTTGGAATGGATTAAAATTAAAAAAAAAGTACGATGACAAATAAGATGGATGGGAAGGAGTATAAACAGCAAGTCTTGGTACCGGTTTATGCTTTGGTTTCATTGTTCCATCAGAATATGTAGATGAATAACATTGTCGTATAAATGTACGTAGGGGTTGGGTATTTCACACTGGATATTTGTTCAAAAGTGTAAGAGATTAAAACCATATTTGATAATCCAATTCAATATTTAAATTTAATGAATTTATATCTTGATATACTCAGACACGTTTGATAACCAAAATAAAAACATTTAAATTCATTAAATGGTATTGAATTTACTAGGTAAAATTTGCTCCAAAAAATTAATGTTAAGTTATTTACTTATTATTTAACGTGATATATACACAAATGTATCAAATTTAGTATTTAACAATTCACTAATTTAATGGATTCAGATTTTAGATTTTAATTTTATCAAATGCACCTTAAGAGTTAATCCCATCAGAAATCTCATCAAGAAAAAAAAAGAATCTCATCAGAAATAAAGAAAAGGTAAGACTTAGACAACGGTTAACTATTTTTGCCTTTTCTAGATCTCAAACCAAATGGCGGTTTTGACTAGCGTCAATCCCTTCCATATGTCCCCCTGCATTGTATCAAAGAATGATACGCTTTCGAACATGCATTTCATGCTAAGAATAGACCCACCAATTAGTACTGTATAATCTGCTGCAGATCCATGTTTTGACCAAATGCATTATGAAATGGGGGCTGAGATGTTAATCAGTATTTAGCTTTGAAGTTCAGTTCTTGACCTGATAAACGTACCTAGATTCTTCGTTTAAGAAACTTTCAATGTTTGAAGTTCTCCGCCAAATGCGAATTTTTCCACAGCATAATTAAGATTCAGCAAAGAGCTAGAAGGAGTCAAAACCGAAAAGTACCGCTTTCTTTGCGTTTGATCAACACATCATTATAATGTGAGACGTGCGCAGTCAATCATTTCACATCCCTACCTTGATAGCATTTGTCGCAAACTTTGATTAATTAGGGCAAACGTAAAAAAGAGTTCCTTTCATATTTACAAGAATTGACAAATTCATCATGGGCATGCACGTTGTCCCCACTTCAAGTTTACATTTTCTTTTTCTAAGTAGTAACATACATGCATAGTTATTAAACTTGCCCTGGAAAGGAACCCAACAGAAGGATCGAATTAATGGATCATTGGTTCAACCAATAGGTTACTGGTTTAACCGATGTGTATTAATTTAATATTTATAAATATAAATAATAATTTTAATATACATAACTATCTAATAAAATATTTTTAGATAGTAATTATTGTACTTAGAAAGATATATAATGAATATATAGATATTAATAGAATATTTAATTTCATTTATCATACTTTTACATAAATAAATAATATAGTCAAATATAAAATAAAATTGTGTCACTTGTTTTAAAAAAAAATATAGCATTATGTTTTCACTATTTTATTTTTAAAATAAAATAATTTTCTAACGACTCAAATATTTTTAGTTTGAAAGTTAAAAGGATTAATTGTATAATAAAAAAGTAAACAAGTTTTTTTAAAAAAATTTTAGTTATCAAACAAAACAAAACAAGTGGTAAAGTCTTATATATATTTAGATGGAGATCCAATGTATACATTTTGTCAAAAGTGTATATACATTTTGTTTCAAAAAATAAAGACCCACAATTGAAAAAAAAAATTAGGATCAATTGGAAAACTCGGCGGATTCCAGTTGAACTAACGGGTCAAATGGATTTAATCAGGTCTATATCTTATATGGTCAAACTAAATACCCGACTTGACCTAATGGCCAGGTCATCATCGGTTCGACTAATTCAACCATCAGGCCGAGCCGATTTAATTACTTTGCCTACATGAGGACTTGTTCTTCATACCCAAGCGCTTGAGAAGAATTACAAGGAATGCTAAAGCAAAACGTCATATCCCCATACATGCAAAATTCTGTGGCGAACACAGTATCACTTGATTAAATTAGCAAACATTTTACTAATAAACTTATTTAATATTGGACTGGTAGCGTAATTAAGTTCGAATCTTAACTTCTGCAGCTAAAATCGACTGCTAATGTGATAATTAACAAGTTCATTCGTGCATGGTTCTTCCAAGGTACAATTGTTTCAAAGATATTAAAATATAAAATTAAACAGGACTCTACTAAAAAAAATAACTTTAAAAAATTTAAAGCCAAAAACTCAATATAAACATATAATGTTAATGTGAACTTCTCTTTATCAATTTATGGATACGTTATTGCTCCCATTTGCCAAAGATCCTAACATTATTGGTGCAGCAACTTTGTCTTTAAACTACCATATATATATATATATATATATATATAATTCCAAAATACATTTAAGCACATAGAATAGGATGCTTTGTCAATTTTTTTACTAGAAATTAAACTAATAAGATACTTTATCTGCACAACCAACAGATTATCATCTAAACATATATAAAATGTTTTACAATCTTTGCCGACTTGCAAAGTAGAAACAAAATGGAGGATGCAAAACAACAAGAAAGTACCAAATAAAAAATAATTCTTTATCATTTTTCAGTTATTTGTAAATGTAAAGAGAATCAGAAATCCACTGGAGTGACGAAACAAAACAATATGTCAGCGAATAGGTTGAAAAAGACCAGATTACTAATTACTAGTATTATTATACAGATACGTGACATAGAGCACGTGATTGAATTGACTGCCGAAGTCGACAAATCGCCACCCCCCGTTAAAAAACGCTATTGTGACCCGGGACCCGCTTTTTAAATTCGGCACGCGTTTTTTATGCCAGTTGATCCGTCGAGCTCGTGTTCTTTACTTTTTGAGGTGAACTAGTTGACACTTGACAAGGTGCCAGTTGCAGTTCGCAGTAAACTTTTAAACTGGAAAATGTCTGAAATCAACTAACTGTCCCTAGTTGTCTCTTTGACTCCACTCGTAAGCCCATCCAACCTGCCCTATATATATACAAATATATATATGTGAATTGGAAACTGAAAGTTGAAACCATCCCATATATTTCCAGCATCAATCATCTACCTTCTTCTTGCTTATTCATTTTGCTCTCCATCATATATCTTCTCGTCTTTCTAATATTATTTTGGTCATATATGGCTTCTGTTGAATATACCTTTTGGTTGCAAGTTCTGCAAAAAGGGTTTGGATTCTTGTTCTTCGGTTTCACAATCTTGTTTTCATTTTTATCAGTTTTGGTCTATATCTTGAGATTGAAGCCATGGTGTAGCTGTGATTCGTGTAGAAGTTATTTGACTTCGAGCTGGTCGCATGAGTTTAACAATCTTTGCGATTGGTATTCTCATCTTCTACAGAAAAGCCCGACTGGGACAATTCATGTTCATGTTCTTAGCAACATCATCACTGCCAATCCCAAGAATGTTGAGTATATTATCAAGACACGGTTTGAGAATTTCCCAAAAGGGAAGCCTTTCTCTGCTCTTTTGGGTGATCTTTTGGGCCGTGGAATATTCAATGTTGACGGCGAATCGTGGAAGTTTCAACGCAAAATGGCCAGTTTGGAGCTGGGAAGTGTCTCAACAAGGTCATACGCGTTCCAGATTGTTGCAAATGAAATCCGGACAAGGCTTGTACCTCTCTTGTCATCAGTTGCAGGTAAAGAAGGCAAAGTTTTGGATTTGCAAGATGTGCTTAGGCGATTCTCCTTCGACACAATCTGCAAATTTTCATTCGGGATGGATCCTTCTTGTCTTGAGTCATCCCTCCCGGTTTCGGAATTGGCAAATGCATTTGATCTTGCTACACAATTATCAGCTGCGAGAGCAATCTCAGCTTCCCCCTTGATTTGGAAGCTGAAGAGGTTTCTCAATATAGGAAGCGAGAAGAAGCTCAAAGAAGCCCTTAAATTGGTGAATTCCCTCGCGGAGGGAGTCATCAAACAGAAGAGAAACATGGGTTTTTCTTCCCAGCAAGACCTCTTATCGCGATTCATGGGCAGCATTGAAGATGACAAGTATCTAAGAGACATCATAGTTAGCTTCCTTTTGGCGGGGCGAGACACGGTTGCTTCTGCCTTGACCTGTTTCTTTTGGTTACTGGCAAAGCATCCAGAGGTTAAACAAGCAATTCTTGACGAATCAAATCATATCATGGGTGAAAATATTTCAGCAGACAACCTCGCGAGCTTCGAGCAAATGCAGAAGATGCATTATTTGCAAGCAGCAATTTACGAGAGCATGAGGCTATATCCACCAGTTCAGTTTGATTCGAAGTATTGTCAAGAAGATGATGTTCTTCCTGATGGTACTTTTGTCAAGAAAGGCACAAAGGTGACTTATCACCCTTATGCAATGGGTAGAATGCAAAGCATTTGGGGTCCTGATTGCCTTGAATTCAAGCCAGAAAGATGGTTGCAAGATGGGAGATTCAAGCCAGAAAGTCCATTCAAGTATCCAGTTTTCCAAGGTGGCCTTAGGGTTTGTTTGGGCAAGGACATGGCCCTGGTGGAGATGAAAAGTATTGCTCTCTCATTAATCAGGCAATTTGAAATCCAAGTTAACGCCCCAACAAGTGATACACCTAGATTCATGCCAGGATTAACAGCCAGTGTTAGAGGTGGACTTCAAGTACAGATTCAAGAAAGAAGAACGAAATCCAGCTAGGCAGACCATCCTGTTCATCTGGTCCATTTTAGCCTCGTCAAGAAAATGATCGATGTTCAAATTAACGTGCCAACCATTAATCGGCTGAACATCTTGCAACACAAGTATCATATCACCCCCAAAGCAAAATCAAGATCTTTTTTTTTTTTTGGGGGGCATGAGATTTTCCTTGAAATGGAGATTGAAGGCCAAATTAATGCTCATTCTGGCCTTGAAGAAACCTCTGAATTTCACACCACAAAGACCAGAACACGAGTTGTAGATTTAGCAGGAGCAGATTTGTAACCAATAGACATGTTGACATGGACTAATATTTTACGTATTCTGCAATGGGTACAAAAAGAATATACTAGTATATAGTCTGTGCCATTGTGGATCTGGGCATGACTTGATCATTACCTATAAAAGAATGTTACAATATTGCGGGTTTCGTATTGGGTGACCTCATAATTCTTGTACACGTCTGAACAATTTATGTGGCACCTGCCTGGGTTGTGTGGTACAAATTTATCGAAGCCTATCATTTGTTTTTTTTTTTTTTTGTTTTTGGCCTTTTGGCTTTGTCATTTGTTTTTATGGAAATTGTCATCATGTATACATCAAACGAATTATGGTATGAGGACAAATGCCCATTATCTGTTTAACTGAATATAATAAAATTTGGTTGGAAGAATGCCCACAAATTGTCTATCCACCTGTCAGAGTTGGAAGAATATGATAAAATTTGGGATCATAATTCATGTGGGATGAAGATGCCATGTACTTATCTTGAGATTCTTGAAGATTTTGCTGCAAGGCAACCTTTGTTTATTTGGATTATTTAAACTTTATAGACTTGACTTAATGGTTTGAATTCCAATGGGTGACATTGTACAATGGACTGCCGCCTCCATTATTTAATTTCTAGAAGTAATTGCTATTTTGAATCCATTAAAAGAAAAAAAGTGACCTTCTCTTTGTTCGTCAATGAAAGTTAATTTAAGGTATTTGTGGTCATTGTATGGTATGCGTACAGACCCAATTATAAGTAACAATGGTTTGAAACTATTTGCACTATCTAAGATTTCACTTTTTTCAAATAAAGTGAGATCACTTTGTGTAGCTTCTTGGTTTACTATATATATATATATATATATATATATATATATATATATACTCAAAATTTTTAGTGAAGATGTAATAAAATTCAAGGGATAATTTCTGAAACCTCCGGTGAGGTTTTTGATAATTGTAACTACATCCCTTGAGATTTAAAAAATTACAGAAACCTCCTTTAGAAAGTATGTTTTGATAGCAAATGGTGATGTAAGCATATCCTATATTACCCCTATTTGATTTACACCATAAATTAAATGACAAAAGAAATCAAATATCAGCATTACTCGCTACGTAAAAAAATTTAAAGTAATTCTTTAAAGCAAAATTTAGGCGATGTTTCAAGACACCATTTTTAATGTTTGACTTCTTTTTTTTCTTTTTGCCAAGTAAGTTGTGAATTTGCTCCAAAAAAGTTCATCCTAGCTACTAGTTGGTTATTTATAAAACTAAGCAAGGAGTCCATTTAAATGACCTAGAAATTGAATATAATATATTAAGTGAGATGAGGTGAGAGTTTTTGGATAAGGAAATATTTGCAAAATATGATTTTTTTTTTCTTTACACCCACTTTTTACTTAGAATTCGCAGAGTTGTCAAGGCTATTATAGTCTTTTCATAACATTAAGGAAGGTAAGTATAGTTTTTCAAATCTCAAGGGGTAGCTGCAATTGTCAGAAACATAAGGGAAGTTTATCAAATTATCCCAAAATTCAAATGGTCCACTTTGGATCAACAATTCCCAACCACCAAAAATGGGGGCGGCCTGAAATTCACGAGGGTCGGCGTACAGACGATGTCGGTTGGTTTATGGGTATTCTTTAATAGAAGCATTCATGTGTCAACTTTCAACCTGTGAGCTTTGAGAATGGTGCTTGGCGGTGATGCAGTCGACAAGTCAACTGAAGATATTTAAGTGTTAATCATGAATAGGCTGAACTAACAAGTGCAATTAATGATAAAATAATCCACTTAAAAAAGGTGCATTACGCGCGTTAATGAGAATCATTGCTCTTAATCTAAATCAGAATTAAGAAAAGACAAAAACCATTTTTCCAAAAATAAAAAATAAAAATTCAATTTGGTATGCGAACAGAGGACTACTACTTCCCAGATCTCAAATTGAGCCCCAAAAAAATTTTTTTTGTTTCATTTGGCAATTGCAGAAAAAGCTAAACATAGAAGAAAATTAAAATTTTGAGAAAAGGGATTTATATTTAGGTAAATTTAAAAGTGACAAGGCTGATTTTTTTTTTTTTGGCTGTGAAGAGGAAAGGAAATCAAACCTTGGAAGGCATAAATGTATTTGCATCCCTAATTAATTCTCTCTGTATGCTTCAGACGTGATTAAATTAATGAGCCACGTGTGATTAACTAGCCTTCCTAGGTAGGACCTGTTGAGATTGAGTGGAATAGTTAGATTTACGACAAGAATAGAAATTGGTTTTAACTATTTATAGAGGTATGGTACAAAGGTTAATTGTTATTATTATTATTTTAACAATGGTTAATTGTCACTTTTGGTATCAAGTATTAGGGTCCTACTGGTGCAAAGATAACATACTTTTTTCACAATCATTGATTGATTTAGTAGTAGGGAGAAAAAAAAAAAAAAGGCTAAACACTTCCACAAGATTGATGCTTTGATTTGATCCAAGCATTTTACACAGTTGATAGCTTGAGCTTTCTTTTCACAAACCATGATTGGCAAATTTTATTCTTCACAAATAAATGAAATGCTGCCATATTAGCACAATGTTTTAGATTAGCATAATTTCTAAAACGGCATAATGTTCCTAAGAGGATGTACCAGGACTAGCTTAACAGTATTTTCTTTTCGTGGGAAAGCACATGTATGGAAGAAAAAGAAAGAAGAACAAAAGTTGCCATAAGTATGGGAAGAGGCAAATGACATTGGCAATTTACCATAGTCAAAATTTCAATAGTACATTAAAAATGAATAAAAATGGCAAGACAACCTATTTCAAATCAATTTTTGGTGGTATTTGATTTGAATTAAAAAGAGTAACTTTGTGTTTTATTAAAAAAATTATTGTAATATTAAACTTTTGAATTTTGGTAGACTTGTGAGATGACAAAGGATTGCGAAATTAGGGCTTATAATGAATTAAATCTAAAGGGGGACCGGTTGGGTCACCAAATTTGAGAAATCTGTATTTGGGCCATGAGGCCTCCCAAATTGGATCTTATTTCTTTGTACTGTGGGATTGTTAAACAGAACCAAAACACACTGGAGAATCAAGTAGGTCAATGGATAGGGTTTGAATTGGATCATTTTGATACAAATTTAAACCTATTAAATTTAGTTAGATCCAGATCCAGATTCGAACCTTTATGGGTCTGAAAAAATAATTCTAGTCTTAGACCCTCGTAGATCTAAGTATCCAATGGATATCCATTGTATTTTTCTAAACGTATTAAAGTAAAAATATTTTAAAAAATATAGAGTTGAAAAAATAACATGAATACCATTCAAGTTTTATTTTCAAATAATAAATTTAATATTTAAAAAGTTGAATGCAATATTATGAACTTAAAAAAGAATTATGATCGACCACTTCTATTTATTTTTAAAACTTTAACTGTATCCACGTCCAATCTTTCATTTATTGCCTTTACTTTTTCTCCTTTTCTTAAAAAAATTTATACCAATTATAATGACAATTAAAATTAGTTAGAAAAAAGAAAACAATCATAAAGTGTTGCTGCATTCGATCCAACAGTCATAGAATATTAACCTATTTTATAAATTTACTAATATACATAAATGCATACATATATATATATATATATATATCTATATGTGTGTGTGTGTATATATACACACACACACATCCATACATACATATACACATGAGTCTGAATAGAGACTAATATGGAATTGGATCTTGGTATGAATTATAGAAAATTAAACCCTACCCAAACCCATAATTTTCTTACGGGGTTTGAGTCTGAGTAGAGCTTAGGTTTGAAAATTCAAATCTAAACCTTATTCAAGTATACTAGGTTTGGGTTAGATTTGGGTAAAATTTGACGTATATATTGACATGCCTAAACTCACAAGTTGCATAGATTTCAAATTGATCCATGGCCTATTTTCAGACAAATGTTTACATTTTTTCTTGAAACAGTAAGTTGACAAATGTCAAACGCACCATTTTGTATATTTCTTAGTTTGGATGATCACTAATTCCCCTAGCCCTCTTGCCACAAACACCATACAAGACCAAACAAGGTCCAATTTATTCAAAATTTATACTAAAAAAGAAAAAAAAGAAGTTGTCAATAAAATTGAGCTAAAATTCTCTATCCCTGCAAGTTTCAACTTGTTCCTCTGTGACTTCAATCTCCTGATTTCTGGGAATGGCATTTTAGATACATACAAATAAGCGCATTAAATTCAAATGATACAAGAAGAGATACACAGAAAAATAAGCACCCACACACACACATTTGGACATCCAACATTTTCCTTGCTCTATCTCGACATTTTTTTTTTGTTTTTTTGCCTGTATTTAGAAGAATATGGTAGATGATATAGAAGAATCGACTCTCATTCTTTACTCAGTTGAATAAACAATTGAACTCCATTTTTCCGTTCTTCAGTTCACATATTTGAAAAGGTAACAATCAATAATTACAAACTGAAAAGATAAATCCATAAATCCGTCAACACAGTTTCTTCTCCTCCCCCATCCTTCCCCCCCAAAAGAACGCTGAAACATTTCCATTCGAGTTTGCTTCACAAGCATGAATTCCTATTTATGTATTTAGGTACATGAATATTATAGAGAGAGTAAAAATCTTTTCTGGGAAGGTGTCAAAAACTAATCTTTAAGAGCTCAAGTATCATCAATAGCCAGTAAAAATGTCAAAATACTAGACATTCATCGTGCACTTTTTTTGCAAATTTATCCAAAACTAAACCCAAATAAATATATAATTAACGAAACAATAAAATCATTATTTTCTTAGCATAATAGATTTTATTAGAAAAATCCACTTAAAATGAGTCTCTATGGGATACTTTTTATCTAATTGTAGGCTCCAACAAACTATTATTATTATTTTTTTGGATGGACACTCCAAAAAAATTTAAGTGGATTAAGAAAACAAATGCATACATAAAAACGATGATAAAGATAAAGCCTTTCAAAAGGGCATTGTGATGAATTTGAGCGCCACTTAACTTAGCTAAATTGGGTTTTGATACCACCAAATCTCACCTAAACATTCTTACCCCTAAATCTCACCCTAGTTCTTATTAATGAGACATTGGGTAAAGTATAAAGATTGGATAGTGAAATTAGATTCACTAAAGTATACAGTGAGAGTGCCAATAACAACATTAACTAAAGAAAATTCGAAAAATGGAAGTAGGAAGATTCCAAATTTCTGAAAAGAAAAAAGTTTTAGAAAATTTATAAATGAAGCTTGGAATATACTATTCACAAATTATTAGAAAATTAATATTACAGAAGAAAACACGAAATTACTCTTATGTAAACATACTGGCACTCATCATTTGAATATACACATTTGCACCTATATCGATTTAGATGTACATATTTGAATATTTGTATATGTTCAGCCAAGTGTACATTTTTTATTCTATTCGTTATCTGATAAGTGCACATTGTATGATCGGTAGTTTGTTCATTTAATGGTCTAGTCATTTAGTAGTAAATTTACTAGTTATTATCAGTAAAGTAAATGGTACCCCATTCACAAATTAACCAAAATTTTCACATTACTTATGAATTTTGAATCTTTTTACTTCCATTTTTTTAAAAAAATTTTCCCTACTAACTATTAGACAACCTTTTTTTATACGTATAGGTTTGAACTGATTTTGTGACAGATTCTGCTTCATTCATGTTATCACTACCATGCTTGCCAGTTTGAAAGTTTCTTCGATTCCATATACCAAAATATCTTTGGCAAAAGTTTCAAGCATACCATATGGGAAATCCATGTCTTTTGGTACAAAGACATTTATTTTCTATCTATACTCCTTTTTTCTTATTTTGATCATGTATAGTAAGTGACTTTTTACAACTTATTACCATTTTCATTTCTTGTCACTAATGTTCCATGTTATGTAACTATTTCTTGTCACTTATATGTGAAACACTTATGAGTTTAGTTGGCTGAATGTTTGAGCGTCTTCCTTAACTTGTTTCATGGAAATTTCAGGAGTGCTACAGCATTAATGAGTATGAAGAGTGCCTTTTGCAGGCTTCAATAGAAGCTTGAGAATTTTTTAGGGGTATACGATAAATCCAGTTCAACTGACAAACTACTGCGCCATGATCAATCACTTGATATTTCTTCGACCATGTTGCTATTTCTATGTTTTTTTTTCCGATTATACCTCATTATCAAATATAAACATATTGCGAGAAGTTACTCTTATTCTTATGACATAGTTTGTCTACGGTTAAAGTGTGTTGCATAGAGTAAAAAATGTTACACTATTTACGAACAGTTAATTTGATAACTGTCCCTACCCCGTCCCATTTCACATAATGGACACATTACGCTTTAAAAAAAAGGTGAAATTCTTTTAGTTAGAATAACTCAAAGTAAAATATGTCAAATCTGACCTTATATACTTGGCGTAAAGATCGATGAAAATATAGCTTTTGAAGGATGTTGAATTTTGCCTTTGAAGCTCTGATCCATATATTTCCACCAAGAGCTTATTTGGTAAAATGACAAAGCAAATTTTGAAATCTGAAAACTAAATTTTGATTGTTGAGAGTTTAATTTTTCAAGTGAAAACAAACTTTCATATTGTTCAATGAAGGTGAATCTGAGCTTTAATTGATATATCTCAATTAACAGGCATATTGATTGATGCATCTAAGTCCTTCAGCATGATACGATTTGAGCTAAAGAAATTTCATTTTATGTTTATTCTTTTCTTTCAACCATCCTCTTAAATTTTCTCAATGTTACATTGACATTGTGCCGTTTATGTTCAGTTTTTCCTATGTATTTTCATCTTAGCCTTACAACTATTAATTGTAGAAGCTATATTGATAACTCTTAGTGATAAATTTGTGCTTAATTTGAGTAATCAACAAAAAGTTGACTATAGAAGCTCCTTATCTATTTAGTTTCATCACTAACTAATACATGCATTAAACTGCTAAACTTACCATCTTGTTTAGTATTCAGGTACCATGTGGACCAATCAAACAAATGCAATCCATTTTCTAGTGCATTAAGCCATATAGTAAGCACATCAGCCAGGCCTGAAAATTGGAGATCTTATCAGCAAAGTTTGATGTATATCAATCTTAACTCAGGATCCACATCATGATTAGTTTTTTTTCTTTCTTTCTTCTTTCTGTTTGTTTTTTGGTAAGTGCCATGTAAAGAGTTATTACTACATGCATGCAGTTGTAGACCATCCATATATATTTTGTCTGCATTCGTGCCTATTTTTAACGTTAACAAGCTTAATAGACACCTTCTTGTTTTGCTAGAAAAAAACACATTGAGAAGAATAGACACGCAACTCTCTTCAGTTTCTTTTCATTAGTGTATGTTGCTCCAGTCGGTGCTTACTTAAGCCTGCCCCTGCCCCTCTCTTCAGTCAAACACAGATCAGTAGGTGAAATTCAAGGGCTGAGAACTTCAATTGAGGTGAGAAACTCACTTAAAACCTCAATCAAATTGTTGAAATGGTGATTCTCTTGATGCTAGATACATTCTTTCTTTTTCATTGATGAGCAAGAAATTTGTTTCTTCTGTTTAGGTTAAGAATGATTTTTATGGTTTGGCTACCCTAGAGATTTTTGGAAGAAATGCTCTCTTTGCTTTAGTTGATCTTTCTGTTTCAATTTTTATTTTGGGGTATTACTGTAGGCATGTGGATGCATCCTCTAATTTCTATAAATTTTAATCTTTTCCCAATATTTTCTAATTTCTAATCAATCACGCATGTTAATACATCCTTTAAATCCAATTGATTTTAATCTTTTCCCAAAATTTCCCAATTTCTAATCAATGCTAAAGAAGAAAGTAAAAGCTGAATTGATCTTGTATTTCATAGGCATGTTGCTGTTAATCAGAATCGTTTATCCTTCAAAATTATTTTTGGATTGAGAAACAGTGTTTGCCCCAACATTTTTCTTATATATGTATGAGATCTTTGGTTGGTCATATGTGCTTTTCAATTTGACGTGGCAAAGTATTATTCATTCTATGGATGTTGTTTTTCTAGCCAGAAAGATTCATATATTTAACAGTTTTGGGTATGTTTTGTTAGCTGTTCAATTCATAATCTTCCTCCCTTGATGTATTTATTCCCATTTCTCGCTTGCTTTTTAGTGATATAAATCATTTTTGAGTTTGCAAACAAAGTCATTTCAACAACGTATGACAATTTCCTGTCTAGTTCTTTTTTACCAGATTTAATTGACGGTGCGCAATAAGGGTGGCAATGAGGCGGGTTGGGGCGGGGGACGCCTCCCGCACCCCCGCCCCGTTGCCCATTAATTTCCCCCGCCCCCGCCCCGTCCCCTGCCCCCGGCTTCCCCCGCGGGGGCACCCGTGGGATTAAAAAAATTTTATTATATAATTTCATTATAATTAAATTTTAGTAAATAATCAAGTATTAAAATATCAACACATCATCAAATTATTATTCATTGTAACTTCAAAATTGAAACTCATAAAAATAATTAAATAAAAATTATTTGAATACAATCTAATATGATAAAACAAATATAACTAAAATAATCAAGTTTTTACTTTTGATACAAATACAATCACTAAATTATTATTGTGTTTTTTTTTAGAAAAAAATGTTATTGTATTAAGTGTAGTTAGGAATTTAATATAAATGTATTAATAAATTAAGTATAAATAATTAATAATTTTTATTAATAGACATGTATAATTAGTAGTATAATTGATAATAACAATTATATTACATATACTAATATATATTAAATGATACATATAACTAATAATATCATTATTATAAATTTATAACTAATTAAATTAAATATTATATATATAATTATGTACATATATATATCTTTATTTTTTTAAAACGGATGGCAGGGTCCCCCCACCCCTCGCCCCGTTTCTAAGTTTTTTCCTGCCCCAATTGCCCCCCGCGAGCCCCCGCCCCCATTACCGTCCTTAGTGCTCAACAAGATATGCCTTATGCAAAGTTTCTGTTTATGGTTCACAGCAATTATAGAGTTATTTAAAGAATTTCGATTTGCTTGTTTCACACTATTAATTGAATCAACAATTTTGGTGTATTTTCCTATTCTATTACTATATATATGTTTAGATTCAATGTGCCCATAAATCTCATAAATGCTAAGAATTTACAGGTAACAGTGAAGATATCATATCCATGTAGTCTTTATAGATATTTTTTAAAATGTAAATGTCTAAAAAATGACAGAATAACTTTTGTTCAAAAACAATGAATTTTAAGGTCAAAGCTTATCATAGACACCTTCACGCTTGTGTTAAATCCTGAATGACTGTGATTAACAATATCTACCATAAATCACATATTTATGATTTCTTTTTTCTCATTCTCTGCAATTGCTTTCCCAGCTAGCCATGAATTTCAAAAGGATAAATGAAGGGTTTCGACATGGCCAACTCCTTCAAATGATTGATGAGGTATAAGTTTAAAGAATCTTTCATACTTCATGCAGTGATGAACCAAAGTTAATTCCTTGTTTTCATTTTTTATTTTCAGGGTTACATAAACCTTGACTTTTGTGGGATTATGCGCGATGCATCAGCAACTGATCCTTCTTCTGTTGTGCAAATAATCCATATTTACTGTGCTGAAATGGAATCCCTGCTATTTCGACTTAACAGAATGACGTAATGCTTAAACCTTGACATTAAGTACTTGAATTTATTTGTTTTTTATTCAACTATATATGTTGCCTCATTGATTTTTTTCCCCCAGTAAGGATGGTTCTGCTGATTTAGCTGTGGTGACTGAACTATCTCGCACTGCAAAACTGAAAAGCGAAAGGTAACTTATCTTCTTCAGTGGTATATTCAGTTGTTGATGAAACCTATTTAATGATTATAGAAATTGTAACTAAAAGTTTTGTTGGTGAACTTAACTTTTAGTCATATATGTATAATGCTAAAATGACACCCAAAAAAAAGGACAAAAACAATCTCTAATATAATCTAAAACTATATTATCACAAGGGTTTTCAAATTTTATACTTGTATGCTGAGACGATTAATTTATCAATATCATTTTGTTGTTTTATCCGCGTGTAGGTTTGGTTATATGTTAGGTTCATGAGTAAAAAGATTATGTCCCACATTAGTTCGAGAGATGAAAAAAAAGTGGTTAATATATAAGTAAGAATTCAAAACCTAATAGCTTAATCTTTTAGGTCAGAGTTGATGGACTCTCTCGAGATGTTTCTCCCTAGTATTATAAACTAAGTCTCTATACGCATTTTAGACTGAAATTGGAACTCAAATGGAGTAAAACAATTAATTGCACAAGATTATGTGATAGAGCAAATGCACTAAGTTCCTCTCTAGTCTCTTCAAAGGAACGCCCACGCGCACACACAGATATGTATATACAATGATCACGGTTTCAAAACCTGTTATTTATTCATTTATTCTTTTGAGTATACAGAATTGGTGCTGAGCGTGTGCTGCTTGAATGCTCGAACCTCGTTCAAGCTTGTGAGAACAAGGACATAGATAAGTGAGAAATTCCCCCTTTATCCATGTTAAAAGTTGATATATTTCAATAGCTAAGGTTTCCATTAAGTG
This sequence comes from Coffea arabica, assembly GCF_036785885.1. Classification (NCBI taxonomy): domain Eukaryota; kingdom Viridiplantae; phylum Streptophyta; class Magnoliopsida; order Gentianales; family Rubiaceae; genus Coffea; species Coffea arabica. Next base: position 45,170,811 of record NC_092311.1, read on the forward strand.
AATATTCAGAACCTATTCTTACCTTATTATTGAGTCTTTGTCAAGCTAGTACATTTGAATTCAAATGTTTTAAAGAGAAACCCTATCTCAATTGTTAGCTTTAGCTCAGATAGATGTTATTGATAACAATAGTTATTGTACTTCTATTGATACTACCTTTTCTTAGCATCCATGAGGCCTTGTTTTATGTGAAGAATGAGTTCAAGTACACAAAGACCAAATTGTTAGATTTTGCCAAGGTAAAAAACCATTATCAATTTTGTCAACTTAAACTTCGTTTCTTGGTATATAATGCTACACTTCAAAACTTACGATTTATGCCTGTTAAGTTAACTGCCCAACTACTTACTTCGCATATTCAATCTTTCCGTGGCATTTGCAGCTGCAGAAACGAATTGTCAACCTGGAAAATGAGGAGAAGAAAAAATGATCTCGATCCCAGCTTATGATGCTTTTTTGCAGCTACAGTTTCTGGTGGTGTGTCTCTTATTTGGTCATGATGGACCCTAATAGGAGTTAGACACCTGCTCAACGCCGCAAAGATTTTCACTATACATTTCTTAATCAGAACAAGGCATGCATGCATGGAAACAATGGTAAAGGACGTACGGCCAAGATCGGAACCTCAGAAAATCCAATGCCTTTTGTTCTTCTTGGCATCTGTGATTTTGGCGCGAATCTCTTTAATTCTTAATGGGAAAGAGGTTGAGAAATTTTAATTCTAGACTTGCAATTGCTTGTTTATACTTTTCCCATAATGGACTCAGCAGCCAGTTGGTTCGACCTGTGCATTTTCTCCGACCAAAAGCTCTAGAGATGGTGCTAAATTCAACTTCTTGGAGAGAACTCGTGAAGACTTCTTTTATCAAATTGAACGAGGGTTGATGAGATATATCGATCTAGCACAAGTCAAATATTGGAGCTTCTAATATTTTGCTCGTACGCTAACTGGATTGTCGGCTATAATTTTTTGCATTAGAATCGGAAGAATGAAAAGATTTCACGAAATTTCTCTAGGATACGCTTCTAATGGCACATCGCTTCGCTTTCCCTTCAATTCATACATGACATGGGATTCCATTAATCCTTACTGTAGTCTGGTCTGAAGACTGAAAAGCTGATCCTGTTCATGATAAATTACAAACAGTCAAGTTTTAGTCTTTATTCCACCTATATAGTCTGTAACTTTTGAATTGGGGTTACTTGATCCCGTGTACTTGGATTGAAATGTGCGTCCATGATTAGTTATTACGTTGAAAAAAGCTTGCCTGTCATGTAGAAAAGTATGAAAAAGTACTATATCCTGTATTGCATCCATATCCAATGCAAGATAATTAACATTTGCTCCAAGCATTTCACGCAGCTGATAGCTTGAGCTTTCTTTTTCACAGACTATGATTGGCACAATTTATTCTTCGCAAGAATCACAAATTAATAAAATTCTATTATATTAGTAGCATAATGTTTCGATGAGGGCATGATTTTCAAAAAAATAAATAAATAAATAAATAAAGGTTTTCTGTCAGGGCATAATGCTCCTAAGAACATGTAACAGGACTAGCTTAACATTCTTTTCATTTCGTGGGAAAACAGATGTATGGAAGAAAAAGAAAAACAAAGGGGGACTTATAAGGATTGATTTTGGTGGTATTTGATTTGAATTAAAAAGGGGGGACTAATTAGTTTTCTATGAAAAATTATTGTAATATTAAAATTTTGAATTTTAACAAACCCATCGAAAAATTGGGACTTATAACGAATTAAATCAAGGGGGGACTAATTGGGCCACCAATCATATTTGGGCCATGAGGCCTCCCAAATTGTGCGCCGATGATGACCAAACAAAGTCTGGCTCTCTATTGAAGGACCCGTTTGTGAATCTTCAGAAATAAGGCCTTGGAAACTTGCTTTTCCTCACCACTTTGCGCTCCAATTAGATGTGAAAACTTGTTCTACACCAAACTTCCCCACTGGAAAAGAACTCATCCTCGAGTTTCATGGAGAAGCTTGACGGATGAACCATGAGACAAAACAGCCAAGACCCTTCAGCGGATCTTGTAAGGACAATACTTGCGATGAAATCTGAGCAATTCGTACTAGAAATATAGAGGATTTAGTTTTCATAATTAATTTTCCTTGAAAGTAACACATAAGAATTCATTTGAATTCAACACTTTTTGACTTTTCATTTGGTACATGTACCAATATTAACATGAAAAACATGAATTTAGTACTTCAAGTGCATGAATTAATAGTTCCATAAATGAACTAACAAATTATGAGAAAATACATGAATGGTACTAATGAATCTTGTAGAGAGATGAATGTTCTTATGTATCGTGGAAAGATATATGGGTATCCACATTTATCATTTCATTAATTTCACTACAAATCAACAATTTTGGTGTATTTTCCGATTCTATATATATGTTTAGATTCGATGTTACCATAAATCTCATAAATGCTAAGAATTTTTTACAGGTAACAGTGAAGATATCATATCCAAATAGTTTTTGTAGATGTAAATGTCTTTTTTTTTTGGTATTTGTAAATGTCTAAAAAATGATGGCATAACTTTTATTCAAAAATACTGAATTTGAAGGACACAGCCTATCACAGACACCTTAATGCTTGTGTTACATTCTACATAGATTATTAAGTCTTGAATGGCTATATGATTAGCAATATCTACCGACACTCCCGTACTGACATACTTATGATTTTTTTTCATTCTCTTCAATTGCTTTCCTATAGCTAGTCATGAATTTGAAAAGGATACTTGAAGGGTATTGATATGGCCAACTTCTCTAGCTGATTGATGAGGTTTAAGTTTAAATAATCTTTTGTACATTATACAGTGATGAACCAAAGTTAATTCCTTCTTTGAATTTTTTATTTTCAAAAATACACAAACCTTGACTTTTGTGGGACTATGTGTGATGCATTAGCAACAAATTCTTCCTTTGTCGTGCAAAAAATCAACGTTTACTGCACTGAAATGGAATCCCTGCCATTTTGGCATAACAAGATGATTTAGTGCTTAAACCTTGACATTATTTACTTGAATTTATTTGTTTTTATTCAACTATGTTGCCTCATTGTTTCTTTTTCAGTTTTTTCCCTACAGTGTAGAAGGTTATATTGATTTTGCTGTGATGAATAAACTATCTTGCACTGCAAAACTAAAAAGCAAAAGATAACTTATCTCCTTCAATGATATATTCAGTTATTGATGAAACCTTTTTAATAATTATAGAAAGAGTAAATCTTATATGCACTGATAGTGTATATATTATCACGATTGGATGCACGACACATATGCAAAATTTGGGGTTCAAATTCAAATTTGAATTATGTGTCATGCATTTAATGGTGAAAATGTATACAATGTCAGTGTTTAGAAGATTAATCCTTATAGAAAGAGTTATAGAAATGGTAACTAAAAGTTTGAACTTAACTTGTAGTTATGTACATATAATGCCAAAATGACACTAGAATAAAAGGGCTAGAACAATCTCCAAATTAATCTAAAGCAACATTATCACAAGTGTTTTCAAATTTTATACCTGTATGCTAGATAATTAATTTGTCAAAATCATTATGTTGTTTTATACATATGTATATTTGGTTATAAACGAAATCTCAATATGCATTTTAGACAGAAATTGGAACTCAAATGGAGTAAAACAATTGATTGCACAGGATCATGTAACACAGCGAATGCACTAAGTTCCTCTCTAGTCTCTCAACACACAGATACATACATAAATACATACATATATACATCTATACATATACATATATATATATATATAACGATCATGGCTTCAAAATCTTTTATTTATTTATTTATTTTAACTGTACAAAATTGGAGCAGAACGCGTGCTGCTTGAATGCTCAAACCTCGTTCAAGCTTGTGAGAACAGGAACATAGATAAATAAGAAATTCCTCCTTTATCCATGTTAATAGTTGTTCAATTTCTATAGCTAAGGTTTGTATTAACTGAATAGTCAGAATCCAATATGACCTTATTCTTGATTTTTTTGTCAAGCAAGAGTACAGGAGTTCAAATATTTTAAAGAGAAACGCTATCTCAATTGTTAGGTTTAGCTCTAGGAAACACGAAATTTCTCTAGGATACGCTTCTACTAGTACATGGCTTCACTTTCCGGACGTTCATACATGACATGGGATTCCATCCCTTAATGTAGCCTGTACTTTGGTTAAAAATGAATTGAAGACAATGCAGTGAAAATGACTAAGTAAAAGCCAATGTGTATCTGAGGAATAAATTTCAGAGTCAAGTTTTACTTTTTATTCCGCCTGTATAGTCTGTAACTTTTCAATTGGGGCTACTTGATCCCGTCTACTTGGATTTGAAATGTGTGTTCATGATTATTTACTATGATTATTTTGAGAAAAAAAAAATCTGCCTGTCATGTGGAAAAGTATGAAAATGTATATCCTGTATTTCATCAACATCCTATACAAGAGAATATTTTTCCATCTTTGATCAACCAAATAAATATAAAACTACAAATTCTCAGAAAAAAAAGAAAAACAAAGATGTACAAGTTTGCAATGTTTATAAACTTGCACAAATCTTGAATCCATCAAGTCAACCATCCAAGAAATGGATGACAAAGTTAACGACCTATGTATTCACGCACGGGCAACCCACCGGGGAATTCAAGAACTACTGCAATCCTGCGACCATTGGCAAATCGGCCACTATTATAAGGGCCTCCAAAGTAGCCTGTAGAAATAGTTGTTGTAGCTGGCCTGGGAGCTGGTACGTCCTCCAAATTGCTATAACTAGGATCTCCAAAGTAGCCTGCAGAAGAAATTGTTAAAGGGGTAGCCGCCCTCGGAGCTGGCGTGTCCTCCAAATCGGTATTAGGACCTCCAAGGCCTGCGGAAGTAGTTGTTAACGTTGTAGCTGCCCAACCGGGAGGTGGGGTGTCCTCCGGATCGACATGATGCACTTGAATAGGAGACATTTTCCTCCTCAGCCTTTGAAGAATGCTGACTATAGAACCCTTTGTGAATAGAAAGCATCCCTTCATGCAATACCAAAGGAGGATCAAGTAGCCCGGTCCAAATACAAGTATAGCCAGCATAGTCACTGCATCCAGTCCGGCCATTACCTTCCTCGATCTCAAAGATCTCAAAGTCCGGCCATTACGTTAATGAAGCTTACAAGTGTTTGTCGATACATTATATGAATGGGAGATCTAGTTGCTACAAGTTGGCTAATACTTTATTTCAACTAGGTTTGGAAAAATAAGAATAGAAGAGTCAAGAAATTAATTTTGAAGTTGACTTAGGAAAATGAGTTTCAACTCATTAGGCAACTTCCTAACTTGTTCCTTTCTTTCTTTTTCTTGTTTGGTAATTAAAAGGAAAAAAATAAAATTCAATGCACCGACTACTGATAATTAACCTAGTTTTGGACATCCGGAGAAGGGATTACATGATACCCAAGTGGGCAAATCAAGGAACAGAGTTAAAATCGGACCAGCCTCTAAAAAGAGAGAGTCAATGCCAGGCAAGAAGTGAGACTACACCACATATATATGCAGATGTCCGATTTCTCATGGTAGTCTTTCTCTATAATGGCTAGGTGGGCTTGGTAGGGATGTGCACTGTGTTTTAAAACTCGGCCGGACCGGCCGGTTCGACCGATCGAGCCGAGAACCGGTCAAGTGTCCGGTCTGAGTCATGCTTAAAAATCGGGTAAGTAAAAATCCGGTCAAAAATCGGGTTTGACCGAAAAAAACCGGATTTTTTCGGTTCAAACAGCATTTAAAAAAAAATTTCAAACTTTTTTAATATTATGTTTTGATCCCTAGATTGTTAAAAATTATTAATATACCTCAAATATTTTCATACTTTATCAATATTTTCTTAAAGTTTGGTATTATTTTTCAATTAAGTCCATAATTTTAATTCTAAACTTTTTAATGCTCATTAAATAATATAAATTGTTACTTGATTATTCTAATTTCTTTGTATTTTCTTATTAAATATATTTAAAACATCAAATATATATATGAATATACATTTATTAATATTTACATGTTATTAGGTATTTTACATATAATATTTTAATTTTTAAATAATTTTTATTTATGACGTCATCCGGTTCAACCCCTATCGAATCCGGTTGAATCCATTGACCCCTGACCCCTGAGTTTGACCGAGTCGATACCCGATCCGGTTCTGAAAACATAGGGTGTACAGGCTTAACCTAGCGATTCGAAAAATTCTGTGATCTGACCCAAATCCGATCCGAATTAGCGGATATTCAATTCGTCGAATCATATGTGAATCGGATCAAATTCAGATCAAGAAATTATATGGATTGAATTTAGATATCATTTTTTGTCATTTGCAGATATCCGATCCAATTTGCATAGCTTTTTTTTTAAAGAATTTTTTCATACATTAAATCCACTAATTTATAATAGTTTTATCTCTTGTTTCTTATTTTTATATCTATGTCCTTTTTCACAATAGACTTTCTTTGTATATGGTGTTAAGTTTTTAAACATATTATTATATAATTTGTTGATAAAAAATTATAGATGAAAGAATGAATCTTACTCGTTTGAATCAAAATAAGAAAAAAAAATACGAAAGCTACTTTATATTGCAACGAAAAAAGATTAATTTCAACTAAAAACTCTTCTTTTTTTTTTACTAAAACTCATATTCAAGTACAACAAATCACTTATAGGATATTTTTTGAAACTTGAATACATTTAAATTTCATTTTATCTTTGGAATTTATAATTTTTTAAAGGAATTTTTAAAATTAGATACGAATAGGATATCCGATTGATTCGATCCGCATAATGTAGATATCCGAATATCCAAATATCTGCATTATGTATATCTGAATACGGAACACAAAGTGACTAATCCGATTTTTTTGCAAGTTGGGTCAACATTATCCGACCCATGAACACCCCTAGGGTTTGGTAGTTCTCTAAAATTATCGATGATCAGACTGTATTGGTTCATTTTTAAAATATGTTTCTGAAAAACTCAATTGACTTAATATTAAAAGCTAAAGGATTAAGTTAAATTTAAATGTAATAGGAGTATATCAGTTACTAAATGACAAATTTTCCTCCAATTACCTCGTCCTATTATAGAAACACGTTTTCACGTGACATTTTGTTACAATTTACCTCGAGAAAAGCAACATTTCACGATACACAAAAATATGACACAAAAAAAAAAAACCAATTAGAACATATTCGTATTAATTGATGATATCAATATTCCATATGCAAGATATCACCGTTCCACCTTCACATTTCATTCCTGAAAAATGATTTTCTACAATTAATTCCAAACTAGAACCAAAACATAATCAACAACTTTTCTAAACTTACATACACGAATGGAAAATATTCTAACTAAGAACTATTCATGTTCGCACAGGCTTTCCAATAACCACCGCTAAAGTCCAAATTAACCGCCGTTGAGGTAGCTAAGCCAGCAAGAATTCCCACCTTTTGCCGCCACTCTACCTGTAGCTGGCCGCCTGATCAAGTGTTATTTGGTGCATCTTCGGCCGGGATAGCAACTATATGCACCGGTCCATTTGTTTCCGGCGGGGTGTCGCTCATTTGGACATGATGCACCCGAGCAGGAGTAAAACACTTCTTCAATGCCGCAGCAGTTTTTAGTATACAGTTCTTGATCAGAACATAGCATACAATGAAACATAAACAGAGGACGAACAAGATCAGAAGTCCTGTACTTAAAAATACTGCCGTAAGAATCACTGCGCGGCTAGGCTTTTTCCCTGGTACAAACCCCGAAGCTTCTGACATAGTGCTAAACTGAACTTCTTCAAGACTTCTTCTGAAAGAACACAACTCGTGAAGGTTTGGTTTAACAAACAAGAGTAGTTGCTTAATATAGCATAATTAAAAGGGTTGGTGGCTCTGATTTGGCAATTTCGTTTAACATACTTGTTTGAAAATGATGTTTTTAGAAGTAAAAGAATGAAAAAGAATTTTTTAGGGTGACTTCAGGAAACACGAAGTCGCTCGAGGATACGCTTCTAGTAGCTCAAAACTTGACTTTCATTGTATATATGACACGGCATACCTCCTTTGGATTAAAATAATTTGATGAATGATTTGAAATTCACTCAAATCACTCTAATATTTTAGATTGTTTAATAGGCATTTAGATTTATAATCCATCAATTATCAAAATATATTTTAATTATTAAAGTAATTGATGATTTACAAATTTAAATACCTTTTAAGTAATTTAAATAACTAGAGAAATTGAAGAAATTTTTTTTTTTTCAAATCTCTCAATCCAAACGGAATCTAATTTAATTCTAGTTTGATATTGGCGAACATAATCTAGCTATAGTTTGGTGAATATAGAATAAAAGCGGGGGCAAACTCCAATTTATCCCCCTGTGATTTAGTATTTTTTTACATAACCTCCTATGGTTTCAAAAACTATACATAACCCCCTTATGGTTTGGATTAAAGTGTCAAAGTGACGGAAATGATCATTCGTAACGGAGTCATCTAAAATGTCAAAAATATCCTTATATAAAGTTGAAAATTATTTATTAACCAAGAGGGGTTATGTATATATTTTGAAAACTATAAGAAGATTATATGGTAAAACATAAAAATCATATGGGGTTAGTGTGTCATATATTTATAAGGGTAATTTTGACATTTTCAAAAGTTCCGTTACGAATAACTATTTTCGTTACTTTGACACTTTAATCCAAATCATAAGGGGGTTATGTATAACTTTTAAAACCATATAGGGGTAAGGTAAAAAAACACTAAATCACAGGGGGGTAAAATATAATTTGCCCTAAAAGCGGTGCCGCGAAAGCGTCTAAATGAAAATTCATATGTATTTGAGAAATAATTAAATGGATTAGTTTTTAGTTTTTCTTCCACCTTGTCCGTGACTTTCGGGTTCGAAACTCTGTCAACTCTAATAATTGGGTTAAAACTCGTCAAACTCGCCTCAATTTTGTCAAATGGACGATTTCCAGCAAATTTCACACTAATTTTTTTTCCCTTTTTCACCAATAAGAAGTCGGTTACTTTTGAGTTCTGATTATTTTATTCTACGTACTTGGAATTAAATGTATATCTACCATTTTATTAGAATTAGGGCAAATTACACTTTATCTCTTCACATAATTTCCTATGATTTTAAAATCTACACATAACTCCCTCATGATTTGGATTAAAGTGTCAAAGTGACGGAAATGTATAAGGGGGTTATGTATAACTTTTAAAACCATATAGGGGTAAGGTAAAAAAACACTAAATCACAGGGGGGTAAAATATAATTTGCCCTAAAAGCGGTGCCGCGAAAGCGTCTAAATGAAAATTCATATGTATTTGAGAAATAATTAAATGGATTAGTTTTTAGTTTTTCTTCCACCTTGTCCGTGACTTTCGGGTTCGAAACTCTGTCAACTCTAATAATTGGGTTAAAACTCGTCAAACTCGCCTCAATTTTGTCAAATGGACGATTTCCAGCAAATTTCACACTAATTTTTTTTCCCTTTTTCACCAATAAGAAGTCGGTTACTTTTGAGTTCTGATTATTTTATTCTACGTACTTGGAATTAAATGTATATCTACCATTTTATTAGAATTAGGGCAAATTACACTTTATCTCTTCACATAATTTCCTATGATTTTAAAATCTACACATAACTCCCTCATGATTTGGATTAAAGTGTCAAAGTGACGGAAATGATCATTCGTAAGGGAACCTTTGAAAATATTGAAATTACCCTTATAAATACACACACTATTCTCGTATGATTTTATATTTTACCATATAACCCCCTTATGGTTTAATATTTTATCATATAATTCCCCTTATAGTTTTCAAAATATACACATAACCTCGCTTGGTTAATAAACAATTTTTAACTTTACATAAAGGTATTTTTGACATTTTAGGTGACTCCGTTACGAATGATCATTTCCATCATTTTGACATTTTAATTTAAATCATGAGAGGGTTATGTATAACTTTTGAAACTATAGGGGGTTATGTAGAAAAATAGTAAACCATAGGACGGTAAAGTGTAATTTGCCCTTAGAATTATCTTGAGAAAAGTTGCATATATCATGTAAAAAAGTATACAAAAAATATATTGTGCATTACGTTCGTATCCAATACAAGCATTATCCATATCCAACACAATTTATTTTCCATCTTTAATCAATCAAACCTTGAATAATTTTTTTTTTTGGATATATACAGTTCCCATAAACCTACATCTTATAACAAATCTGAACTTGCACGAACAAAAGAATATCCAGTCCAGTAGTCTTTCACTGCCCATTTCTATCTGAAATTCACAATCTCAACCACCACTGTGGTGGCCGGTGATGCACTAATTACCACCCTTCTGCCACCAATCTGGCTGTTTCAGGCCATCTCCACCAAGTTGGCCTAGCTAGCTACCTCCTCAAATAGTAGCTGCTGCAGCTGCCGGGATAGCAATTATATGCATCTCATGGCCATTGGCATCTGGCCTATTACTGCTGCTTATTTCGACATGATGCACCTGAACAGGAGAGACCCTCTTCCTAAAAGCTGCAAAAGTTGTAACTATGCATTCCTTAATAAGAAGAAGACAGTGACGGAGGCACTGATACAGGACGATCAAAGCAGGGACTCCGAATACAACTGCAGAGACATAGGTCAATGGATGCATTTTCTCAAAGCTTCAGAACCAGCTAGGAAGTACTGATATTACGTGAGGAGTTCTTGATGATGATAAATCTTCCAATTATTTACTCATACAATTTGGCAATTTGCATTCCTAGCTGGAATTTTTTAGAGTTGACTTCAAGGAAAAGACGAATTAATTTCCTCCGGTGTACGTTTCTGTACATTGTCATTGACTTTCCGGTCAGAGATGGCCTGGCGGGTTGATTGTTTGAGAGTCAATGTTAGGACAAAATTACACAATGTCGGCATCCAGCTTCTGTAAAGACACAATGTTAATTTTTCATGTATTCTCATTGTTTGTCTTTGAAAACTTCATAGAAATAGATAATGTCCAATAATATACTATTCAACAATTGCTTTCTCGAAATTGTAACCTAAACAACAAGAACTTACGAGAAAGTATAAAAGATTAAAAACTAAAAAACATGTTTAATCAATATTGTTGCTGATTTTATGCCGTGTTAGTAATCTGTTTCGTAAAGACTCGGATTAGAACCATGGCCATGTTCCGGTCTATCTCCTTTTAATCTTTTTTTTCTTGTTGTTTCTCTGTCTAATTCAATCGAAGATTTCGTTGTTTCAATTTACCTTTCAATCAAAATCTTAAATAAAAATTAATATGTAACTAATCTTACTATTGATAAATTGTGAAAAACCTTGGTTTGATGTTATTCCTAATTTACCATCAATAAGTTAGATGTAAACTATTTGCCACCATTAATTACGCTTAATTTCTAACCAAGAGAGTTTTAAAATTCTATTTGGGTGTGGGTTAAGGAATCAAATTCCCTTGTTTACATTCTAAAAATTCAAACTTTTCTAGAAATGTCATAGTCGATGATGGTTCAATTCTCTCCGAGTTGTCTTTGAGTCTCTTCAGACCCCCCCTCTCCCTAGTATAGAAAAATGTAGGTTTATTGTGTCCGACAAAAAAAAATTACTCTTAATTTCTACTAAAATATTAACTTCTCTCTCTCTCTTCTTTATTTTTTCCTTTTCCAGATTGTCTACTGTATATCCATTAATTATAGTTACCTTTACTAAGTGGCAATCATGATTATAACTGAGTTATACATAGCTATCCTTCCACACTTTTTTATTTTATTAAATTATCTAAATATTTATGATCAAATCTACAATCAATTTTTGTGAAAAAAATTCTAAAAACTCCTTTTTATTAGATGCAGACATCGAATGTGTCCTACCAAACTAGTTGCAATTATGCTACAACCCAAAATTTTGGCAGATAAAACTAAAAATTAGAGCTGTTAATTCTTCACAATTAAATACAATTGCAAAAGAAATTAAAAAAAAAACTGAATGTAATTATAATTTAAACGCAAGTCAACTCTGAACATTTACAAGATATCGATCTCTTCTGCACATTCTGTTTCCCTGGCCTAAAACACCGGTGGTGGACACAGCCGGTGTGGCTGTCGGTCAACCACGACCGGCGTCTTCCCCAGGGAACGCTTGCTGGGTTGGTGATTCATCGCTGCCTTCTTCAAGCTGATCGCCACTTGCTGCGGCAGCCCTGATAGCCATTACATAAAACATCGTCTGTCCATTTTCAACATCACGATCCACTGGAGAAGTGGGCTTACGGCTCCACCTCTGCCTAAACCATGCAACAGGAGTATCAATAATACATGCCTTCAGCAACAAAGCGCATCCGTAGAGGCAATAACCGAGCAAGATCCACACCGGAATTGCAAATATAACTGTTGACACAATTGTTATTGCTTTCATCTGCTTCTAGCTGGCTGGCTTGCTTTAGGACCACCCAAAGAACTTGTGAGTCTTTTTTTTTTGTTTAGTAATAAAAAGACAAATGTACTGGGAGATGATGGGGATTCATTTTCTGTTCAATCATCGCCTCTAAGGCTTAGTATGGGAGATGAAAATTCAAGGAGAAACGAAAGGAAAGGGAGAGAGAAATGAAGAGGCGCTTGTTTGAGAGTTTCCTAGGGGCGAAAAGAGGAAGAGAAAGCGGCTGGTTTGGACTTTGGAGCGATACTCTCTCCATGCTACAGTATTAAAAAAAAAATTCGCCCAATGGTGGGCGGAAAACGAAGGAAAACTTGCTCTAGCTTTTGAAATTTTCCTGAAATGCCAACTCTATCCTTGAATGCTTATTCAACAAATTTTTAATTATTCCATTTCTTTCCAAAACTCCTAAATACATAATATTAAAATCTTTTCCCTTCTCTTCTTTTCTCTTCTTTTTAAAATCTTTTCCCTTCTCTTCTTTTCTCTTCTTTTATTTCATAACTTTAAATATACCTTCTTCTACTTTTTGTCCTAAACTCCCAAAACAAACCTAGCCTTTTAAAGAGGGAGAAAGTAAAATGCGAGAGACTTGAGAGTCAAATTAATCACCTCAAGGTGATTCGACTAATGTCTTTACCAATTAATATGACTCTTGGGAGGTTTCTTGTTGATTAAAAACTGAGGTGGCTATACAACTTTTTAAAGGCGGCAATTGTTGAGGATGGTTTAAAGACTAGTTTAAGTGCAAATTAGGGACTTCGTCATCCTAGGGACTTCATAATCCTAGAATTGACAGTTAGGGATAAAAATGGCACTTGAAATGGTGTGTTCGAATTTCGTTTCTTCTCTGTCTCGTCTATCTCATTCGTGTTTAACTACCAAAAGTATTAATTACTAAGTATTCTATTGTGGATAAATCTAACAATCAATAGCTTTTAGAATTTTATTGAAAAATAAATTCGACAGTACAATACACATAGCAATTAAATAAACACGAAATGAATAAGAAGAAATATGGAGTAAACGGAATGGAGACAAAATTTGAAATAGATGATTTGAAGCGATAAAGAAAAGATGGATTGAGACGGGTGAAAAAGAAAAAAAAAAGGCCATAGCACTTCAGCTCAATTTAAATTGTCAAATACGATATATATATATATATATATATATATATATATATATATATATATATATATATATAAGAAAAATTAATTGGCCAAATCCAAGCCCCGTTAATTCAGTCCTAAGTGTAAGACAAGTTGTGCTGGCCAATGTTTTCAGAATCGGACCGGCCGGTTCGACCGGTCCGACCGCGAACCGGCGGTTCTCAAATTTTCAAACAATATAACCTCAAATTCAAAATAATAGCAAGAATGGAGACTGCCAGATTCGAACTCGAGTCTCTGAGACCATAGCCCAAGGACGAGGTATTGTTGTGTAGAATTATACTTAACTAAAAAATAAAATCAGATTAAATAAAAAAACCCTAGCATTAAGAAAGTGCAGACGGCACATTTCATTTCAATTTCACTTCCTCCGTTTCTCACTCTCGGCTTCTCCAGTTCGCATCTTGATTTTTTTTTTAAATTTTTTCTTCATATTTCAAATACTCATATTTCTTTTTTTTCATTTTTCTTACAAAATCCCATCCTCTCATGGCTCTTTCTCTTTAATTTTCAACTCTCTCTCTCTCTCGCTATCCTCTATTCTTTTGTCACTCCCTTTTTAATCAAACCTCTTTATTTTTAATCTATTAATGTTTTCTTCCATCTTTTAATTTTGTTTTTGTCCATTAAATTGAAAAAAGTTAAAAAATAATTATTTTTCTTTAACCCAAATTATTTAATGTCACAACCACTCACTTTTATCTCATTTTTTGTTTCTTATTAAGTTTACATTTCTATTTTCGATTCTCTTGACTTCCTTCGGACTCCAAATTTTCTTTTTTAAATTGCAATCTCTAAATCCCAAAGCGTAAATTAAAATTTAAGTTCACAATGTCTAAATTCTCATAGACGTGAATTTTGCATAATTTCAAAATATTGTGATATTTTTGGGTTGGATTTAGATATAATTGAAATTGAAATTGAAATGAAATTTATTTGTTTTAACTTATAATTTAAAATTTTTATTTTTAAAAATCCAAGTTATTAAAAAATAGTAAACTTTTCATCATATAAAGTATTAAATTAGTCCATTACATGTCTTATTTTGTGCATATATATATTTATATAAATTATTTTTAAAAAAATTTATTGAATCGGAGTTGAACCGGTCCGACCGGTTGAATCTCGACCCTTTCACTTCACCGGTTCAATTAACGGTCCGGTTTTAAAAACATTGGTGCTGGCCTATTTAGGGCGGTGAACCACTCTCAGCACTGTTCTCCCACCAAAAAAAAAAATCACAAAAAGCGATATTCAAATCCGTCGCGACAATGGGGTTTGACCTTCCGTCCTTTGGGCTTTGGGGTGCAGCGAAGTGCATGAAGCTTTCCTCTCAATTTTTAACAAAACTCACCTTGTATTGGGCATGTTCACAACCATTATTGATTTTATAAACGCAAATTTTATAGAATAAATTTTTGCAAATCATGTTATAACTGTTGTGATTTTGTTTGCTGTCGGAAAAAGGTTTTTAAATAAATACAGAGATATTTTTTAAAAAATAAAGTTACAAAGATAATTTTGACTAAATAGAAATTGCAAATGGTGATTTTGACTAGTTAATAACGAAATTGCCCTTAGATTGTGTGGACTTGGGTATTTTGCTAATAGTCCTAACCTTTTTAAGGTATTTTCGTCCGCATCCAAAAAATTCCTCCCAATAAAAATTCAAAAGCAACATAACAATTTTTTTTATTTTCAACTTTTTTGGTGCCTCTAAATCTAAAATCAAGAGAAGAAAAAGTAGTTCCAAACACAATAATATAGATTTAATGAATATCAAAGCCAGAATCGAGCTTTAAAAAAATTCAGTTAAAAACAAATGATAATTTGCACAGAACCATCCCATAATTTTTTCCCATTATTTTGGAAAATTTTATTGAAGTTGAAATTTTAAATTCGCGATGAATCACCTTTCTTACTCCTTGCATTACCACCTATTAATACATGGAACCATAATATTTTCATAAATTTAAAGTTGGTAACTAACAGCCACGGATTTAAGGGGGGGCTGGTGGGGGCTTAAGCCCCCCCCCAAGCCGCCGGAAAACCCCCTATATATAGGGGATTCCGGCGGCCAGCCCAGCCCTGATGCAGCACGTACGTTCTTGGTAATGAGTATAGCTTTTTATTGATTTCTTGTCTTCCTTAGTGTACTGGTTGGACCCGTGTGCTAGGTGGGTATCTTCTTCAAAGGTAAGTTTTTTTTTTTTGCCCCCTACTCATTTCTTGTCTTCCTTAATATACTGGTTAGAACTGTACGTTTGTGATTGAGCTTTTTATCATAGTTGCGCCGTGGGCATACCATGTGTTTGTAACATTGTCCATGTGATTATTACATTAATATCTTGAGAGGAGATGCTTGGTTTGCTGCTGCTGTTGTGTTAAGCCGGAGTTAGTGAATTTGGACTGCCCCATTCAGTTCACTGAACGGTGAAGGGACAATGCTTAGTTGGCCTTTACCCATTAGTTGTTTTCAATGTGATGTCACGTACTGACGAGAAAGATATGAACAAATGCAAGGTGTGCGAACATAACTTTTATCTTTCTTTTAATTGAAAATAGTTATATTTATATTGCATAGTTATATTTTTGTTTTTGCACAAGTGACGTATTGGATCATTTTCTCATAATGTACAATTTGGATAGTTTGTAATGTTATAAGATATTTAATCAAAGGTTATTTCTTGTTCTAATTTTTGTTATGACTATGCTGCATATTTATGAAATAGACATACCTTTATAATTAAATTTAATATTTGATATTTTAAGATGTCATATATTTAAATCAATGAAAATTATTTTGAATATAACATATTAAGATAATTTTGTTCAAAAAAATTTTGGCCCCCCTCCCAAGGAAAAAATCCTTAATTCGTTCTATAGTCTATAGAATGGACATTTTCAATTATGAAGATAATCAAAACAAAATTCCAAAACAAGATAAAAGATAATTTCTTGAATGATTGTCTAACAATGTACATAAAAAAAGGAAGTTGTTCGAAAATTTACCATTGATTCAATTATAGATGAATTTAGTTCTATGAAAGAACGTAAAGCTCAATTTACGTTTAATAAAAGAGGATGAAATTTCAAGACATGTTAACATAATTTTTATCTCTTTTTAATTGAAAATAGTTATATTTATATTGCATAGTTATATTTTTGTTTTTGCACAAGTGACATATTGGAGTATCTTCTCATAATGTGCAACTTAGGTGGTTTGTGATGTTATAAGATATTTAATCAAATGTTATTTCTTGTCTTAATTTTAGTTATGACTATGCTACATATTTATGAAATAGACATCTCTTTATAATTAAAGTTAATATTTGATATTTTAAGATGCCATATATTTAAATAGATGAAAATTATTTTGAACATAACATATTAAAATAATTTTGTTCGAAAAAATTTTGGCCCCCCCAAAGAAAAAATCCTGGCTCCGTCACTGGTAACTAAATTGATGAGTTGAGAGAATCTGAAATTTTAACAGAAGAATTTTTTATGATATGGAAATTAGCATAGTTAATGGCACTTCAACTATTATAAAGGGGATTATTTCAAAAACCTCCCCTATGGTTTAGTAACCGAACCTTAAAATAACATTTGAGATGGTCAAAATTTTAAATGAATATCCTAAAATACCATTGTGTAATGAATTTTAATTTACTTTTCTTTACAAGTATAAGATTATCTAGCACAATTATAAGAAAAATGGGCCAAGTTTTTCAAGTCTATATCTATTATTTGAGAAACAATTATAATTACAACTTTATTACTCTGATAGAATACTTTAAAAGGTATTTTATCCATTAAAATAATTTTTTTAGATTTTATGCATTTTTTTAATAGTAGAATTACTGTAGTTTAGTAGTAGTTTTGGGCTATTTCTTTAGGATTTATTGTTAATATTGATACCCAAAAAACCAAAAAAAAAAAAAAAAAGAAAAGAAAACAAAGATCAGCAAAAGTATTGAATTACATATAAAGTTAACTCATCAAAAAATAACTAGCTCGACATTTTTTTTTATCAATCGTTACTTATTTATACTACACCTACACCTACTCCTACTGCTACTCTAATCTATTATAGAGAAAGGACTCAACTAAGCTTACGAGAGAATCGATAGGACCATTAGACCAAAAGAGTCATATATATAGATTTAAAGGAAGCCAATTCAAATGACAAATCACATATAGTAACAAGTGATAGGAGACAATGTTTGAACTTTGACCTTCCATCCTAACAAGCTTTAACAGTTTTGATAGTGATCAACAGCCATTTGGCTATTGATTTTACTTCAATATTTGGTTACAATAGAAGTTAGAGACAACAACGGTAATTCTATAGTATAATATGGTGACATTGCCAGAGAATAGAGAAAAGAGGGAAGAGAGGGGTGGAGGGGCAAAATCGTCATTTAACAAGTAACATGCTATCAGTCACACCAACTAAATTCATCTTATCTCTATTGCATATATTTTCGACAACAAACGAAGAGAAACAGAAAATATAATAACGAAGAAAAACAAATGGCAACAGCTTCGACCACAGTTTCATTGCGACACCCCCGAGCCACAAAAACCGCATCCACTTTTATCAGCAACACTAATTATTTCAAGGCTCCGGCGAGTCGGAATTGCGGCGGAGTGAGGTGGAGGCTCGGAGGAGCTGTGCGGTGCGAGGTGGCGGCAGAAGTTGGAGGGGTGGTGGCGGAGAAAGAAAAGCGGCTGACGACTTTAAAGAATGGGAATGATTCTCTGGAGATATGCAGAGCGCTCAATGGGATGTGGCAGACGAGTGGCGGGTGGGGCAGAATTGATCGAGACGACGCCGTTGAGGCCATGCTTAATTATGCTGACGTTGGTCTTACCACCTTTGACATGGCTGACCACTGTCAGTTTCCTCTCTAATAACTTGTTACTACTTTCGTCAAATTACATTTCTACCCTTCAAATACTCTTCCCCTGTCTTTCTATCGCTAGTTTTTCTTTTT
The DNA here is from genome assembly GCF_036785885.1 of Coffea arabica. Taxonomy (NCBI): domain Eukaryota; kingdom Viridiplantae; phylum Streptophyta; class Magnoliopsida; order Gentianales; family Rubiaceae; genus Coffea; species Coffea arabica. The sequence continues at coordinate 45,189,512 of NC_092311.1, forward strand.
CTTAAGAAAAAAATTTTAGTAGTTGATGGGACTTATGGCTAGGTAGCTATTGGTTTTAATCGGAGAAAAAATGTGTCTGTTTCTTTCCCTTTTTTTCCCCCTTGATCTTTTTTGATCATTTGGTGGTCTAAGTAATTAGCAAGGGCTATATAGTAAAATCATAAGTACGAAATATACCATGTCAGACAAATGGTAAGAAATTAGATGGAAATGCATATAATATGGATAAAACTCCAGTAACACGAACCAAGAAAGATGCACTCGATATTTCCTTTCCTTTTTAAGAACTTGGCTCATGGGCAAAAGTGTAATTTGGACAAGAAAACACTCCAGGTGGTGATTGGGAGCTGAGGACATAGATGAGATAGGATTTATTCCAGTTCGACTGTTCCATTATCACTTTTAGAGTGTAACAGCAAAGAAAGAGTTTTTTACAATTTAGCAAACAAAGGTTTGTCTATGAGGTAAGTCAAGCAACTCTGGAAGCCAAGGCTAAGTACAGAATCACAATGGCAGAGTACTTGAGCCACTGCTTTAGCCAATTGAGCATAAACTCAATCAAGATAAGGTCTTTTGGAGTCACTGAGGCAAGGAAAGTTTTTTCGAGCTCAGTGCAATGTGTCTTGACTGAAGATAAAAGGAGGGCTGTGGTTAAAAATGGGAAAGATTCATTGGAGATTTGCAGGGTAGTTAATGGGATGTGGCAGACTAGTGGAGGATGGGGAAGAATTGAACAAAATGCTGCAGTTGATGCAATGCTTCAGTATGCTGATGCTGGATTAAACACCTTTGATATGGCTGATATATGTAAAGCATCATAGAGCTAGGACTTTGTATCTTTTCTTTACATTTGTATCTGGTTGAACCACAGTCACAAATCTTGGCCTTATACACCGTTCTAGATTGACTACTATCAGTGAAATGGTGCACTTATCAGAGATCTACTTGTTTATTTAGTGGGATAACAGGATATGAGTTATTGTCACTCTGTATTTGAGTACGTAGTTCAGTGATTATGTCTATGTTGCAGATGGACCTGCCGAGGATCTTTATGGGATCTTCATAAATAGAGTGCGTCGAGAGCGCCCTCCTGAGGTTCTGGAAAATATCAGAGGGTAAGTTACAGCCATTTTAATGTTAAATTGCTCAAGGATAGCATTGTTGAGATGAGAAGTATTACTCGCTAATATAGCAATGCAATCTGAGTGCACTTGTTTCTTCTTCAATGCAGCCTAACGAAATGGGTTCCTCCACCAGTGAAGATGACTAGTAGCTTCGTACGTGATAGCATTAATGTTTCGCGGAGGAGGATGGACGTTTCTTCTTTGGATATGCTGCAGTTTCACTGGTATCCAATATTTTTCCTTGTGTTCCTTCTTCATGGTAGTACTTGACATATTAAACCTTTAATTACTAGGTCTAGGAGACAGGATCATTCTTAGGCTTAGGATGCTGAAGGTGTCTGCTGAGATAGAACTGCGTTAGACGACATGTACAATGAATATTTACTCAGTCCAGTGAATTTCTTTGATCTCAGGAATAGTTTGTTTTTGGCAGTTTTTAAACCTTTTAGCAAAAAGCCACCTCAATCTTATATACGGTACTGATAGCTCATTTCTGATTGTGCACTTTTAGTGAAGACAGTGATGTGTTTAGTGTAACTCATCTGTGAAGATTTCTTAACCTTATTATAGATAATTCAAAATGCTGTACTTTAATTTGAAACAAAGCAGCAATCTTAGTATCGATGACACTGGTAAATATCTTCCAAATTGTTGTTGACCCTTTTTCTGAACTTTCTGAACCAGGTGGGACTACTCTAATCCTGGCTACCTTGATGCACTTAAACACCTTACAGACCTGAAAGACGAAGGTTAGTGTCAGACCAACAGCTGTACAGTCTCATCTTTGAAGTGAATTCCTTGTTTAAAATGGGATTATATCAGTGATTCCCATGCAGGTAAGATCAAGACTGTTGCTTTGACCAACTTTGATACTGAGAGATTACAGAAAATTCTGGAGAATGGTATTCCGGTAGTAAGCAATCAGGTTAGCCTAGTATAACTTAAAGATCTCTTCTTGTTTTTGTATTTTTGTGTATACATTGATCTCTAGGGGCTATATACACCAATACTGCTAATTTATTCCAAACTAAAGAAATATTGAGAGTTTTATTCAGTTTCCATACTTTAGAAGGTGATTTCTCAAAGTTACTTTAAAAGTCAACTTCAAAGTTGATTCCATGAAATGGGCTTCTCCTATGATGTTCTGCTGATGCCTGACATGTCTAAGGATGTTAATATGAACTGCAAAAGAAGAAGAAAAGTAACGCAAAAGGAGGCGTAGGCATAGGAGAATTTAATTTCTTAGATATAAGACTTTAAAAGTCAATTTGTGTAGTTGATTTCTATACTTGTAGAGGCCTGAAATGAGCACCAATATTTCTTTAATTTGGAATGAAAATAGCAATATTATTGTCTATACCCCATGTCTATCTTACTAAGTTCCAGAGACTGTTGTTTCTTCAGGTACAACATTCAGTCGTTGACATGCGTCCTCAGCAGAAAATGGCAGAGCTTTGCCAGCTTACTGGAGTAAAACTTATAACGTCTCTCTCTCTCTCTCTCTCTCAGAAATGAAAATGTATTTCTGGACCTAATGATACAGTTTCTGAATGTAGAAGACAAAATGACTTGAATGAGTTAAATACTTAGCATTATGGCTTTATTGAGTTACATATTACACTTCTTTAGCCATTTCTTGTTCTTATACGGCTAATGTGCAGATATGGAACGGTAATGGGTGGCCTATTATCTGAGAAATTTCTTGATACCAACCTATCAATTCCTTTTGCTGGCCCTCCATTGAATACCCCTTCACTGCAGAAGTACAAAAGGGTATGTCTTCTTGCTTCCAAATTTCCTCTTGAATGATGCCAAATTCCAATAGTCAAAACAAATATTAAAAAATGGATCTGGAAATTCAACTCGGGAACATTTTACCTAAGGCACAATGGGAGAATTGCCTGTACAAATTGTTAAAAAACAAAAAAGCAAAGATCTTCCAAGGATATGCCACTAAATTACTTTGCAATTGCATTCTGAATACTTCTTTTCCATGGACACAAAAGAATTTTGTTCCTTTTTGAATGATGGGAATTTAAGTAACTCTATTAACAGATAGGCAAGCAGGTATTCTTTAAGTTTATTCGTATTATCATACGCCTTCTGATTCCCATGTTTAATTTACTTGCACGCATTAAAAAACATAGATGGTTGATGCATGGGGAGGATGGAGTCTCTTCCAAAATTTGTTACAGACACTAAAACAAGTAGCTTCTAAACATGGAGTGTCAATTCCAACAGTTGCTGTGAGATACGTACTAGATCAGGTAAGGTCATTCCCAAGTTTTGATGCTGGATATCTATGTTCCAAAGCTAAACATAGAAAATGTCTCTCTTAGAACTGTTTAGATCCTTGTCTCACATATTTCCCCTTCCGCTTCTCCATAATTGCAGCCGGCGGTGGCTGGATCAATGGTAGGTGTTAGGCTTGGCCTAGCAGAGCACATTAAAGATACCAATGCTGTTTTTTCACTCGTTCTTGATGAAGAAGACTTCAGCAGCATCCGAGAAGCTTCAGAGAAAGGGAAAGATCTTCTAAAAGTGATTGGGGACTGTGGAGATGAATACAGGCGTGCATAATAACCGTAATGGAGTTGTAGCAGAAAATACATTTTCCGACAAACATGATGCAGTAATTTATATTTTGTACATCAGAATCATCTTCTGTTGGCCAGAGGAGGTATAATCTACCATTTGTAGCTAATTCCCTTGTAATTGTAGCTTAACAAATGCAACTCTTCCATGACAATCGATGCTTTAACTGCTCTGGCTTCATCAATCTTCAATATATTTCATTAAAAAACAAATAGATCATACTCCATCTTTGGGTATCTGCCAGTTTTGCTTGGGAAAAAGTTCCACACATTTATCTAGCTAATAATCATGCAAGTCGGCATCTCATAATATTGTCAGGTTAACAACACATGCTTCCTAACAAAGAAAAACACGCTTTCTAGCAGACGTAGGATTGACCAAAATCTCAAACGCTTGCTAATCCAAAGCTGATTAGGAAACGTCTGCTTATCCAAAACATGCTAGGATTCTGCCAAAAATTGGATTTGGCTATATATATACAAGTTATACTTGACCCAATTGCTAAATAATCATCATCATTATTGCTTACTAAAGAAGAAGTCCGAAAGGATTCTGAAGAAAGTCCTTGATCAATAATTCGGGAGCAGCAAGAAGTTCTTGATCAATAATTCACGAGCAGCAAGAAGTCCTTGATCAACAATTCAGCAGCAGCAAGAAGAAGAAAAGTAAGAAAGTAATCCTACAGAAGTAATAGTTTCAATTATGCAATCTCTTGGAACTATGCATCGTCAGCCAGTTATTTTTTCCAACCAAACAATCGATGACCCTCTCCACTTCAACCATCTGATGATGGTTCAAGAACGCTACATGCAAGAAAATCGTCCACACAACCTCCGATCAGCTTGGGATGATGATGATGATCATCCAGAATACTACTCAATTCCTCAGGAGGATTCCGAATATGGGCGAGAAAACATTCCACCCTCCACAGAGGATGAGATTCAGAGGGAAAACTTTCTAGCCTTGGATAACCATGTTGAAGAAGAAGAATCTGACGATGATGAGCCACAGCCGCTATCGGTTCTCTTTATGATCTTGCCTGTTGGGGATGAGGAAGAGCTGGATAATTTGGATGTAGAGTTCATCAGGATTTCGGAGATGTCTTTCCTGGAAGCATCGGAAAGATCGGATCAACATAGCAATTTGAAAGAAGAAACCATCTTGGAGCATCTCAGAACAAGAAAATATCGAAAGACAACTGATCACGGTGCTGATGAAGAGGGTGAAATCTGCGTTGTATGCCAAGGGGAATTTGAAGATGGGGAGACAATAGCAGAGCTTGAATGCGGACATGAATACCATTCTGATTGCATCAAAAACTGGTTGCAGCGGAGGAACTTTTGTCCAATGTGCAAGCGCACAGCAATTGAACAAAAAAGCTGCTAAGTAGTCTGTAGTTTGTAGGACGATTTGGGGTCTTCTTACAGAAAATTTATTCAGTATTGTAATTCTAATTTCTTTGTACAAGCATTAGGAATTGCTTGTAAAACCGATTACCTTTGGTGGTGATAAAATTTGAATGTTTTGGCTAGTTAGACGGGGAATTAGAAGGATCCTAAATTTACAATTCTAATTTGTAATACAAACTTGAATTACTGATTGAAATTTCTTCTAGTTGCAATTCCAAGTATATAGTTAATGTCGTCCAATGTCTTCATCCTCCTGAACAGTCATGGTTCTCTCTGTTTTGTGTTTGCTCATCTACCACTAAGTTTTCCAGGTTGGATAATCCCAATTCTCATCAGGGATCTTCTTAAATTGGAGAACCAACTGCCTTTTCTCGTCCTGAAGGAACTGTTTCGCCCGTCATGGCTTCCAGAAGATAAAACTCAACTCACTCCCTTTTCTAGCCTTGAAAGTTTTCGACCTGTTCTTGCCACTGCCCTCTGAATCTTCTTGAAGTGCATGGCGTTCAAACCTTTGCATTTACCGGATTTGTTCTACTTTAGTCTCTTACCCTCAGATCAAGAAACAAAACCAAAACACCTTGATGCATATCGTCCATCATGTCAATCAATACAAAGTGTAACAGAATTGAGGCCATCAGGGATCAAGTTGAAGCCACGAAAAGCCGAGGGTTTCTTGGACATCAAATTCCACAACCCGGTCCTGGAAATCCCAGCGATAACTGTGAATGATTTCACAAGCACCCTTCTCCTGAACTGTGTTGCCGGGGAACAATGCCAAGAAGATAAACCAAGATACTTAAGACACTATATTTCTTTCATGAATTGTCTCATCCATCGGCCAAGAGATGCTGGATTACTGTGCCTAGATGGGATTATCACAAGGTGGCATATACGTGGCTGATTTGTTCAACAATCTCGGAAAGAATGTTGTGATCAATGCCCCTAGCTGTTACCTCTACATGGAGTTCAACGAGCTGGATGCATAGTTCAATAGCTATTGGGCAACTATGATGAGGGCTTATTTCAGAAGTCCATGGTCATTTATTTCTGTTTACTCTGCCTTCCTCATCATTGTTCTTAATTTTACACAGACCATCATGTCTGTACTAACTTAGCAGCGCCAATTTGGATAAGATTAACAAATTTGCCTACGTTGTGATTCCATCATCATCATCATTGTGGTTATTTTGATTATCATTCTTGTTTCTGATCAGTAGTTGAGAATTTTGTAAGGTGTATTGTCAGTTTAACCTTCTAATGTTCTTTCTGGATAATATATTGCATCATGTGAGTGTGGCCGAAACAAAATGTTTATTACCTTTTACAAATGAATCTCGGTCTTAATAAAATAGATTTAAAAATTAGGAGTTTAAAAGAAGTAAAATAAAAGAAAATATGGATTTGGGTATGCCAAAATATGGCCGTAAACACTTAGAAGCAGCATAGTGAACTTGAAATTTTGTAGTATTCTTTGGCACAAGGTTTGTCAATTTTGGTGAATTTTTTTTTTTTTTTTTGTCAAAAGTCATCTTTATCATATATTTCAGTAAAAGGATAATTACAAGAATAATTATATAATAATAACAACTACTATAGAACTATTATCATCAGCAGAGAAGAGAACAAATTTATTCAAAAGTTCAATGTTATCTATTACTACATTTAAAGAAGAGCTACCAATGCATCCATGATTAATTCTCTATCAATTAACACATTCCTTTCAGAATGACTTGATGAAATTGGCTGCCGGAAGTTTCAGTTTAGAACAAGATTCATCAGCCACCATTTTTGTGAGTGTGAGGGAAAAAAGGGCCAAAGAGAACGAAGTTTTGCAACTCCAAGACCTTGATCGGATGGTGATTTTAAAAGCACGATCCTCACGTCAAATTATACTTCTCTACATGTCCAATTTCGAATTTCCACTTTGTGTGGTAATATCCTTCCAAACTCAATTCTTAGAATGTTGTAGAATTTGGGAGATGAATTTGTAGTAGATCCACTTGATTGTTGTGGTTGATGTTATTGTCATGCTGATGCTCCGAATAGGCTCGTATAGTCCCATTATTGTAATAGTAGAGATTTTTATTAGATTAGTTCTCGTAATTTTTCCCAATTTGGGTTTTTACTAGATTTGTCATGTGCCTTTACTTTTCTATATTTTGCTGTTGCTATTGATATCGGTGATTTGATTTGTTCTTATTTTAATTGATACTTAATAAAAGAGCAATTTGTCCTGAATTAACTCTGATATTGTATGCTTACACCGGTAACCTTTCTCAACAAAATTATATGGGAGCAGAGTATTAACATCTATTAGTTAACACTAAATAAACATACATACATGAGTTATTACATACTTGAGGATACATGCAGGTTTGCATCTAAAACTATTTTCCCCATCTGAAATCAACATTGCAACAACAGGATCTTTCACTCACTGAGCACTAACCATCTTGAAATTTTTTTCTTTACTTGCTGACCCTTCTCTTATCCTCCTAAATTGTTCATGTTCAGCAGCTGTTTTCCTTCATGCTTGGCCTTTTCCTTGCATTGATACCAAAATTTTTTATGAATCAAAATGAGTATTGGAGTGTTTAAGTACTTGCGTGGGTCTTGTTTGTGAAAGTCTTCAACATAGGTCTTTTGATGAAAACAATCATCTATACAGTTTAAGTAGAATTCAAAAGTGCCATCAGTCAAAAGGAGAAGGATTGTAATGGAAGATACACAAAAAGGAGAAATTTTGGAGTACCTTTGGCTACTGCACCGCGGCACAAGACGCGTAATCAATGGAAACAGCTACATGGCTTCCTTCGAATGTTCATATTTGTGCTCTTTTTGACATTGAAAGAGCCATCTTGGTCCGCAATGAACATTGGAAAAGGGGTCCAATAACTATGAACCAGTAACAAGAATCTGAACGGTTAAAGTCTGGAAAGAAGGTCTTCTAGATTGGTAGAATCTGAAGCCTGCAGAATATGCTAATTTCCCAGTATTTCAATACCAGTGTTTTCATCAAGTTTTCCCATGTCACCTACAAGAGTAATTCTATTCTAGCTATGAGATATTTAATCTTCCCAGCACATGTTACGCTGCTAGACATTTTAATATGATTCACATTGTTCTAAGAATATAGTTATCCAAGTTCAAAATCCATGAGGTCTAACTGTTTAATTCTATTACTATATAGGAGAAAAAAGTTGACAGGAGACAGGGAGCCTCAACTCATACAGCTTATGAATTAAAATTTAAGATCTAAGAACTTTCCATCCTATAACCACGGCCAAAAGTTAAAGAAGATGGAAAATATGTGCTATATGTCATTTACAATGGCGATATTCTGCCCGGGTCTTCGACGAAATTTGCTTTCCTAAAGGCATGGTGAGAGGCAAAAGGTCTGTCCAATTGTAGTCTTTGAAGTTTGAATAAGATGTGATGCATAGTCCAAAAGTGCAGAGTAAACGCGACTGACCACGTCAAGAAGGATCTTTGAGTCCATATACGCCTAACTGCGAAGCAACTACCTCGAAAATAAAGCTTGATGCTATCCAACAAAGCAAAAGCTGTCTTCCAAGTTCAATTCAGAGCATGGATGCTCAAGAAAGCAACAAGTTTTTTTTACCTAATACAAAGGAAGAAAGACACGAGACAAACTTCCATAATATTTATTAGGTTCATGAGTAAAAATTTGTTAATCCGACATTAGTTCGAGACAAACTTCCATAAGATTTGTTAGGATTGATAATGGATCAGTTGTAATGAGATTGCACAGCCACCTTGAATCCAAAACTAACCCAATTGCCTCCTTAGCATGCAAGAAACTATATTCAAGTATATTTGTACGTTCGTGTTTCTTTAGGGTGTGTTTGGATTGCTACAACGTTTTTCGTAGACATATTTTCTAATCATTTTTTTAATTCATATATATCAAATCGCTATAGTAATTTTTTATAAAAAGTCCAGAAAAATGCAGTCCAAACAAAACTTTAGTACGAGACATTCTAGTTATTAATGAAATATGTCTCTTTTGTAATATTTGCAAAAGACATGAAGAGAATGGAATGCCATTAAGAGACAATAGAGTGCCAATAACATCATCGCCTACTGTAAATTTTGCAACTTTTTACTGCCGCAATAATTTTACTTTGTCCAATCAATAATTGGTTCGCCCATGGTAATACAAATGCACTAAGTGATTGACATGCAGGTCCCTTGATAGGGACTGAGCCACGGTGTAGCTGTTTTCCTACTCCAATATACCTCAAATCAGTAGCCTAGAAGTATAAAGGAGATAGTAGCTAATTTTCCAGGAAATTCAAGAGAAGCCCCCCCGGGAACTGCTTGAAAATTGCATCTATCTTCGCTCATACCTTGAATATATATGCTGTTAAGTAGGAATCTCATAGTTTCAGATTTGCAAGTTCACCAAATTTTGTACTCCAATTCCTTTCTTGAGTTCTAGCTTCCAACTATGGATAAACTGAGAAATGTTTTGCGGAAGTGAGAGGCAGAAAACCAAGAAACCATGGAGTATCAAGCTATTAATATAGATGAGTCTGAGCAGGAGAAAAAGTTAGATGAAGATAAAAAAGGTAAGAGGGCAATATCACTGCCCAATGGAAATAGTTCAAACGAGATAAAGGCGGCAGACCACAAGGATGATAATACCCTTGAAGGAAGATCAACTCATGAACCTGAATCAAGGTCATGGCGCTATCATGAATATGCAGATTCTGAAGGACTAACAAGCCGGCAGCAGCAAGATCAAGCTCACTTTGAAACAGAAGATCAAGCTTCAGTTGAGTATTCCCTAAATCTCATAGAAGGAGGCCTGGAGAAATGGCGTCAAGTGGCAAGAGAAGAAGGCAATACCTCATCCATATGCATATTCAGACTTCCATGTGGCCTAACAGGTACAAATGAGAAGGCTGAAGAGCCTGAGCTTGTGTCAATAGGTCCTTATCACCGCGGCAAAAATCATCTACTCAAGTTTGAAGAGCACAAATGGTACTTTCTAGACAAGATTCTCTCTAGAAATCACAATAATCATTTTAGTGGTCTAAGCACTTACCTTAGATGCATGAGGGACTTAGAAGCCAGGGCGAGAGCTTGTTACTCTGATAAATTGCTCATGTCTAGCCATGATTTTGTTGAAATGATGTTATTAGATGCCTGCTTTGTTGTCGGTCTCCTTCGCCATCTTGGTTCTAGTGAAGATTCGGTTGATGAAGATGATCCAATTTTCACCAAGCCATGGATAATACCAATTCTCATCAGGGATCTTCTTAAATTGGAGAACCAACTGCCTTTTTTCGTCCTGGAGGAACTGTTTCTCCCGTCATGGCTTCCAGAAGATAAAACTCGCTCACTCCCTTGTCTTGCCTTGACAGTTTTCGACCTGTTCTTTCCACTGCCGTCTGATATCTTCTTTGAGTGCATGGCTGCTTTCAAACCATTGCATTTACTTGATTTGTTCTACTTGAGTCTCTTACCCTCAAATCAAGAGACAAAACCGAAACATCTTGATGCATATCGTCCATCAAGTCAATCAATACAAAGTGTAACAGAGTTAAGGCCATCAGGGATCAAGTTGAAGCCGCGAAAAGCCGACAGTTTCTTGGACATCAAGTTCCACAACCGAGTCCTAGAAATCCCAGCAATAACTGTGAATGATTTCACTAGGACCCTTCTCCTGAACTGTGTTGCCTGGGAACAATGCCAAGAAGATAAACCAACATACTTCACAGACTATATTTCTTTCATGAATTGTCTCATCCATCGGCCAAGAGATGTAGCATTACTGTGTCTAGATGGGATTATCACAAGATTCTCACAAGATGACATGTATGTGGCTGATTTTTTCAACAATCTTGGGAAAAATGTTGTGATCAACGTCCATAGTTGTTACCTCTACAAGGAGTTCAAAGAGCTGGATGCATACTTCAATAGCTATTGGGCAACCATGATGAGGACTTATTTCAGAAGTCCATGGTCATTTATTTCCGCTTTTTCTGCCTTCCTCATCATTGTTCTTAGTTTTACACAGACCATCATGTCTGTACTAACTTACCAGCGCCAATTTGGATAAGATTAACAAATTTGCCTACATTGTGATTCCATCATCATCATCATCATCATCATCATTGTGGCTATTTTGTTTATTATTGCTGTTTCTGATCAGTAGTAGAGAGTTTTGTAGGATGTATTGTCAATTTACCTTCTATTGTTCTTTCTGGATAATGGATTGTACAACGAGAGTGTGGATGAAACAAATTGTTTATTACCTTTTACAAATGAACCACGATCTTTGTGAACAGATATCAAAAGAGAGGCGTTAAAAAAGGAACGGGAAATAAAAGAAAATATGGGTTCAGGTATGCCAAAACATGCCCGTAAACACTTAGAAGTAGCATGGTCAACCTGAAATTTTGTAGCATTCTTTGGCATAAGGTTCGTCAAATCTAGTGATTTTCGACTTTGAAATGTGGAGAAAGGCTTGAAAACATTGAATAAGAAACAGTGTGGAAATATTTGTGACAGTGTCAGGCAGAAGAAAGACCAAATAATTACTTTGCAAACACTATTGCAAGCTGATCCTTGTAACATTGAGTTGGGCAAGCTGTAAATGTTGGAATCCAAATGCAGAACACATAACTATTGATACATCAAATGCACAACAATTTAATGATAAATAAACCATAAGTATGAAAGATAAACGACATACAAACGTGGTTCGATTGTAACATTGAATCTACGTCCACGGAGAGAAATCCGTTCTTTATTATGAAAGGAAAACTCTATACAAGAATACAATTTGAATCCAAATCCAGCTCTTGTATACCATTTCTTATCTTCCAAGATCCCTATTTCATCTCCATGTATAAGGTTACATGTTATCCTTGTATGCCCCTTGTGTGTCCCTTATGTAGTATATCAACTCACCTATTTATGGAGAATATTATTTGGTCAAAACCCAAATAACAACAGGAAATCAGTGCTAATTTCTAAATTTGTAGAGAATAGAAAATAACTTCTAAATTCTAAATGAAATAGAAAATTTCTTGATTACTATTTCAAATAATTAAAACCAATTAGGAAACTAATTATTTTCACACAAAATAAAAAATCTGTTTAAAAAAAATTAAGTTAATTTCCTAACAAATCGTCACCTTGGCAAATATTTCTTTTAGCAATTATTTGCCTTCACTACATGATACCGAACTACACACCCGAATTAATATAATTCTGATACCAAATTGATTCGATCGACAAATGAACATGTATAATTACTTCGAATCTAATCTCCTGTTGACTCGCGAGAAGTTGCCTCAATTCACCGTCTCCTTTTGCAGGATTTTTTCTCACCACCACTTACAACTCGAGATCCCCTTTTATGAATTCTAACCCTAATCAGTAAAGCAACTAAGTAGTAAAATCACCATATTTTTTTCCATTCTGATGACTGTCGCGCCACGTGTGGTTTCCAAAACTCCACCTAAAATAAAAAATTCATAACTGTTAGAATCAGAATTTTCCAACACATGAAAATTAGATCTCTTTATTTTTTTTAGGACACGTGCCACACCATCCAAAGAATATAACAGAGATCTAAAAGCTACCGGGATGAAGTATCAACCGTTAGAGTTATGAGAAAGTCTTCATCGATTCACGTCCAAAATCAACGTTGAACTTTACTTTTTCCTTGACCCTTAATTCACCTATCTAGATTCACCGTCAAATGTCTCCATGATTTTTTTACTTTTCATCATTTACCATCAATACTTTTTACTAAACCATTGAAACAAAGATATCACTCATTAAATTGTTTAATTGGTAACAGTCACCAACCCACTTGATCTCAATAATTAACCAGGATCCAACTATGAACAACCAAACTCTTGATCTAATCATTCAGTTTATTGGGATCCAAGTGCTTGTGAGCAGGTCAGTCTCACAATTTGACTCTGATGCCAGTTTATTGGGATCCAATCATTGAACACACAACTATTAAGACATCAAGTGCACAACAATTTAATAATAAATAAGCCACAAATATAAAAGATAAACGACACACAATATTTAATGTGGTTCGACTCTATTATTGAATCTACGTTTATGAAGAGAAATTCGTTCTTTATTATGAGAAGAAAATCATATATAAGAATACAATTTGAATCCAAATCCAACCCTTGTTTACAATCTCTCATCTCTCAAGAACCATTTCTCATCCCCATGTATAAGGCTACATATTGCTCTTATGTGCTCCTTGTGTGTCTTTTGTGTAGTATGCCAACCCACCTAATTATAGAGAGTATTATTTGATCAAAACCTAAATAATAACAGAAAATCAGTGCTAATTCTTAGATTGTACAGAATAGGAAATAACTTTTAAATCTTAAACGAAATAGAAAATTTCTTGATTACTATTTCAAGTAATTAAAATCAATTAGAAAACTAATTACTTTCATACAAAACAAAAAAGTTATCTAAAAGAAAGTAAACCAATTTTCTAACAGTAAATATGCCACTGGTGAATATATACAGCATTACTTATAGCAGAGGAATGTTCTTTTAAGAATAAGTCCAGGACTAAACCGTTAAAGGAAGGTGATAGAAACATGGCTTCCTTTCATAGAAAAGTCCAGGGGCATAATGCTAGAAAATAAATTCTATCTTTAACTACTGAATAAAGAGAAAAGGTGGAGGACTACAATCAGATCAAGAATATAGAAGTTCAATCTTATCAGAATTTATTCAGTAAACAACAGTGTTATAGTTTGTCAAAAGCTAGTAAGCTAGAGTCGATAATCACTACCTTTTTGTCTGAAGAAGAGAGGTGTCTGATACAAAAACGTATAACAGATGAAGAAATAAGAAATGTTATTATTATTTTTGAGATGAAAGCTGGTAAAGCGACTAGGCCTGATGGCTTTACTGCTGACTTTTTCAAAGGGAGTTGGGAAATTATTGCTAGTGATGTGCTGAATGTAGTCTTTTTTTTTTTTTGTCGACACAGGGGTGTCCGGGTCAATCCTTACGGGGCCCGACTAATCCCCTGCGGCCCGGACCCGGCGCCCCAACCCGGCCCGAACACGTTAAGTGCGCAGAGGAATCCAGCGTAGCGGAGACTCGAACTTGTAACCTCAAGGGTCACTGGTGAGAGGTGCTGCCGCTGGACCATTCACGCGGGGGCATGTGCTGAATGTAGTCAAGTACTGTTTTAAGTAAGAGTATATGTACTTTCCTCTAAATAGTACATGTTGGAGTATTTCAATAAAATAGTTAAATTCTCAATTAAATGTGTAAGTTACAAGAAGAATAAATTATTTTAAAAAAAAAATTATTGGTGTTTGAATAATTTTTTACCAAAGATTTATTATATGAAATTATGACTTTTCAATTACAATAAATTTTATAACCTACAATTCAATTGGGATGTGTCTCGAATAGCCAATAACTTTCAATATTTACTTAGCATATTATTACTGTAGTGTAGGTTATGTTTGACTAATTTTTTTCACCTATAAATATGTATAGTTGAGATAGAAAAAAATGATATAACAACTTATATTTTGTGAATTACAATTCATAAAAGAAAAACTACCTACTCTTCTATTATTTTTCTATCTCATAATTTGGCAAGAAAAATCAATGTTAATGGAGTTATACTTTTTTAGTTGTGCATACTAATGAGAGTAAAAGCACATGTGACTGGACTGTAGTATTTTGAGGGTGACAAGTCGGAGAATTTGCTGTACTGGAGTTGGTTGTTTTGTAGAGATTTGAATCACCTTAGATATCCCTGTCTCAACTCTACACAATTGTATATTATTATATTATCACTTTAACTATTTTATTATATTTAATTTTATAATTGTTACAAATTATTGTTACAACTATTGTTGATTTTGATATTTAACATTTGATTTTTGTTCTAACGGAACAACAATTTTAAGGGTGATTCAGATCAAGATGGAGTTTAACTTACAAGTCCTTACAATCAACTCAAGTGACTTGAATAGTCTACCTATGGACCGAAAAAAATGAGATGATCTCAACCAATGAGATATATGAAGTATAAAAGAATGCTTGTGAAGAAAAATTTAGGAAAAATGGAAGTTGTTGAATTCCATTACTAGTATTATAATGACTTTTATAGTTTTTATGAAACTTCCTATCCTAATACCAAAATTTTGGAATGCTTAATTGGAAAATATGGCGTGCAGAGAAGTAGATTCGAGAGAGTTTGAATTATTGAACAATTACAACTTGTTGCTGCACTAGACAAGTTGCCATCATGTGTTTCAGAAGAAATTTTAAAGGTGCCTTCTTAACAATTAAAAATGAACTTCCAAGGGGTATGATTAATTGAGTTATTTACTTTAATTACAATAGATATATACTCTATTGCATGTTATAAAGTTGTGACAAACAGTGGGGGTTCATAGTAATTTCCTATGCTACTATGCATAGGACTTGTTCTTTGAATGCGAGGATATGCGTTTAGTTGTGTATGATTAAACCACTAAAATAGTGGGATTTTTTTTCTTTGCTAAAAATTAATGCAAAGAATCTGATACATTATTGAAGATTCTCAGTAACATGGATTTTTATTGTGAATAACAAAAAAAAAATTTACAAATCTCATGTGATACTATGTTATTTTTTCAACTTGTGAGTATGAATTTTAAAGTTGCAATTAAGTGCAATGTTAAATGACATTGAGTATCATGGTTTTGGATTTCTTATTTCTTTCTTTGAGTTTGTGCAAATGGATACACACTCAAAAATGTGAATATAATGTGAAGATACTTGAATTGAGTATTTCATATTCTTCTAAAATGAAGTTCTATAAAAATTTCATGGAGATGGCAAAAATGGTTCCTAGTAAATTTATGGACTACTGGTCTACTAGATGAAATTGAGAATTTTTAAGAAATAAAGTAGCTTCTAGTAGCAAACTAATGGTCATCTATATTGATAAATTTCTAGTGAGACTACTGGCTACTAGGATGGAAAAAAATTGAAAAACATTGAGCCTTCACTTGAAGTGAATATAATTGCGTGTATGGCAATTATGTGAGAAATATTCTCACAAAATATTAGTATTATCACTGCATTATTGTGCTACTTGATGAAATATTTTGACTCGACTGTGAAATCATATCTTTATTTATGGTTTTGTGAAAATAGTAAATAATTCAAGATTGAGGCAAAGATATGATAGACCATGAGAATGATGTGATAAAAGTTTATAAATTATAAATTACATGTAAGGATACCCAACCTACTGATTGGAGATCCTAAGAGTTAGGTTCAGAAGAAAAAATGAATTACATGGTGATTTAAAAAGAAGTATGCACAACTGTTGATAATTATGGTCTATCCCTATGGTATATGTGCATACATCTTGTAACAAAAGAAAGGTTAAGTTATATTGCTCTTAATGAAATCTGTAGTTCCTATGAGTAAAATGTTTAAGTTATAAGAGCACTTATGTTGATTTTGTTCACTAGATATCCTTTTTTTGGACAAAATATACTTTACTCCCTGTAATTTAGCACTTTTTCACATAGCCCTATACTTTCAAAAACTATACATAATTTCCTTATGATTTGGATTAAAGTATCAAAATGACGGAATTTGCATTCCATAATTGAATTAACAAAGATGTCAAAAGTACCCCTATATAAAGTTAAAAATTATTAATCACAGGGGGTTATATGTATATATTTTGAAAACCATTAAAGAGTTATATGGTAAAACACTAAACTATAAGAGGGTTATACGGTGAAACATAAAATCATATGGAGTTAAAGTGTGATGCATATTATGTTTATATATTTTGGTCATTTCAGCAATTTTAATTTTTAAACAAGGGCAATTTTGATATTTTTATGGGTTCTATTTCCGTCACTTTGACACTTTAATCCAAACTATGATGGGTTATATATAGCTTTTGAAACTATAAGGGGATTATGTGAAAAATTGCTAAATCACAGGGAGGTAAATTGTATTTTGTCCAAAAAAAAATATCTAGTGATTTTTATTTTTTTTTTTGTCAAAGTCATCTTTATTATATATTTCAGTAAAAGGTTAATTACAAGAGTAATTATATACAACTACTATAGAAATATTATGTGCCTCTTTAACAAGCCAGACAAGAAAATAATCATTTCATCTGACATTATTAACAAAGTTAAACGGCAAACTTTAGCAAACCATGGCTATAAATTTTGAGTTTCCTTTCATCATGAGAAGCGAAGGGAAGAAACAATAACAAATTTATTCAAAAGTTTAATATCATCTATTACCAGATGTAAAGAAGAGACCAATGCATCCATGACTAATTCTGTCAATTAACGCCTTCCATTCCGAATAAATTAGGATTGAGGTCTAGTTCTCATCCATTGCCCTGAGCATTGCAGTCCGAGCTTTGGAGAGAGATGCATTAGTCCCATTTGGGACTGGCATTGATCATGCAGTGGTGAGTCTGTCAGGAGATCCTTAGCATCTTTTATATATATATATACTAGCATGGGTCTGGCCGCGCTATGCAGCGGCCTATGTGAGAACCCGTAAATTTCATTTTCTAGGTTTTATTATTTTTCATGACTTGTTTTCTGCATCTTCGTGATTAGAAATTTTTCTAGATAATTTTAAGGAGCAGATATAATTTTTAGATGATTTTTCTAGTATCGAATGGATTTTGAGAAATTAAGAGCAGATACCGGACGTGGGACCCACTAGTGCGAAAAGTTCGGAAAAATTCGGCCAACTAGATTAAGTTTTGAATACTGGAATTAATTTATCGGGTGTTAAGAGATAAGTAGAGAGTGTTAAGTGGATTGATATAAGGGAGACAAGGTAGTTGAGCATTTAATAAAAGGTGACAAGTGTCACCATAAGAGTTAGTCTTGCCATTTGACCACTATTCATGCCTTTACCAAATTAATATCAAAATTGACCAAAATAAGCTCTTATTTCAAGCTCTCTTGGCCGACTTTCTTGCTCTAAGCAAGGAAGAAAACTCTCCACAATTTTGGTCTACAATCTTGCTCAATCCCTCAAATCAACCGATTAATCTTCCAATTGCTCCATAAAACTCCTTCACTTAGTGATTTTGAGGTGATTGGTGAAGTTATTTGGAAAGTTAAGGTGGTCCATAGTTCTCTCTCTCTTGTTTTGAAGGTAAGTTGTGAAGAACCACCCTCCTCCTTTAATTGATGCTCAAATCATGCTTAGTGGAAGTAGAAGATGCAAGTTTATGGATTAATTCTTGATTTGTGGTTGAAATGATGAATTTTTATTATTTTGGGGAATTTTCTGTTTTAATATAAGCATGATGGTGTGGCTATCTATGATGTTTGGAAATGTTCTATAATGACTTAAGGAGGTGAGAAAAGTGATTAATTGCAACTAATTTCTGTTTTGGAAGAAAATTGGAAAATCTAGGGTTCTTAAGGGTGCATTCTGTCCAAAATTTTAGGTACTAGATAGAGGCCGAATTGGCCTTAGCTCAAACATGAAAGTTGTAGGGAATGACATTTTATAGGTGTCTACAAAATTTCAGGTCAATCGGAGTTGTGTAGAATGAGATAAATCGAAATTACTATTGCTGTTCTGTTTTACCCGAAATTGGGATTTCCGACTGTAATTGGTTGTTTTGGTCTGGATTGCTTCCGAATTGGTTGTTGAGGCCTTCTGATGAAATTTAGACCTGATTCTTAGCTTTCATTTGGTTTTGGAATTTCTGGATTTGGACATGTAGAGCCTGAGTTATGATGTTACCGCTAGAATGCGTTTTGGTGAATCTGTTTTACGTTGTTGATGAAGTATCTTGCATTTTTGACCTGTTTGCACTCAAAACTGGGTTGAGTGACCTTCTGTGATGTTGTAGCCCTGTCTTTTAGCTTCGAGATGGCGGGTCTTACACCCTCATCCGATAATCATAGTGAAATTGGTGCCCTTACCGCAAAATGACGTCAAAACTGTTTTTTTTTGGGCCAAAGCTAGTTACATTTCCGAAATTTCTGGTTTCCTCTATTGTTTGTAAATGTTTATGGAACCTTATTGGGGTCATGTTTGGCCTTGGTTTATGACTCGTTATCGAGTCTCATTGTATTTGTTTGCATGTTTTTAGGGCGTGACGGTGGTGCCCAACGTTCTTTTGACTAAAGTGCTTGAAACTACATTTGCAAGCGTGGTGAGTGTACTACTCACTTATGTGTTATTATATGACTTTGATACTTGAACTTGGTGCTTTGAATGTCAATTGCTTGAAGTGAGAGTGTACTTTATCACTTTCACTTATTGCTTCGCATGTTATATGAAATGTTATATGAGATGAAATACATGACTTGATGTCGTTTGGACGAGTCTCCACGACTTCAAATATTATCCATGAGCTCAACCCCATTGGTAATTGATTGAATCGAGCCGGCGAGAGCTTGGTCGTGCCAATTAATGTACCTTGGGGCAACATTATATGGAATCTTGTAGTATGAGAGACTCTTGATTCCGGTTTACTCGAGTAATACCACAATGCATGTGTTTGGATTTCGGGCCCGGTTGGGGAATGTGAGGTGGAAGGAATGGAAGTTAAGTGAAGTCTACGGGTGGTTACTTTTCAAATATTGACGGAGAGTCAATGAGACCTGATCAAGAATTCAAACGAGGAAAAGGGCTCTTGAGAGCCACCCGTATCCTTTTATCCTCATTATTAATGTGTGGCTTTACTTATTTTTGGTACATTGGACTGTTAAGCTTGATGCATCTATGAACTTAGTTGCTTGAGTTGTATTCTCACTGGGCATTTAGCTCACCCCGTTCCTTTTGTTTTCCTTACAGGATTATGACTCTTTTGGAATGAATTTTGATAAATGGTTGCCGAATGAACTAGATGAATGACTCTTTTGTATTGTATATAAAATGGGACCCTAAATGTATCATTAGGGCCGTTTTCACTTTTGTTTTGGCAAACCACATATGTAGTGACTTTTGTATCACTTTTAAATGTCATTTTGGCTTGTAAATGCTATTGTTTATGTATTTCGATGTTTGGTTGGGTTCGGACGGGTCGGTTACTATTCATGGCCGACTCCGGATTTTGTTTCTTTTATTTTGGATTATTTTGCCCTTTTTGGCTTGTTTACGCGCGTTATAAGTTCTGAAACGTGATAGATCGCTCTATACTGCACCGTTAGTCCTGGCGAGAGCTGGGCAGGCAGTCCGCTAACCTCTTTGGTTCGCCTTAGGGGAACGTGGGGCTGTCACAGCCTACCCACTGGTATGACTAATGAGTATAATTTCCTAAAAGATCATAATGTATATATAGGCTGAAGAGGTAAATACTATGCAAATCACAATAATACATTACATAAACTCAATCATTCATGGCTTAGTAGAATAGATACTTGGGTGCTAGCCACAATTACATATTAGGAGGCTTAAATAAACTTCATTGCCTATTAAAGTACAGCATTAGTGGTTAAACTATTAATAGGTATATTAGGATCCATTACTTTTTAAGTCAAAAGAATAATGGATCATAATATAATTCAAAAGATATTGTCTCAGCAATGGAGGCAAGGATGAAGGCAATGAACAAAAGATTTAACAAAAGTACAGAAATAGGCCATATCAGTCTTCCTTTGCTTTAGCTTTCTTGGCTGGACTGTCTTTGATATTTGCAGGTGGACCATACGGTTTTGCAGGTTCTTTGGCAAACTCTTCAGGAGCCTTTATTGGTTGTTTAGCATGTGTGTCTGCTGGTAAATCTTCTGCAAACTCAAGGCTTCTTTTTGCTCCACTGGTTGCAGATGTCTGGCTGTCTTTGTAAGAACTGGCTCCAGCAATTTCTTCAAGTACCAATTTTGTGCTTGGTGTGAACAATTGATCCTTTGATGATGTTTCTGCATGCCTTGCTGATGAGCTGCCAAATGCAGAAGAAACTTGAGTGTTTTCTGGAAGTTCCAGTGGAAGGGGACGATGTGATAGTTCAGCTGCAGTATAAGCCTTAATGACAGTATTCTTTCTCTGCAGTTGACCTTGGAAAGGAGTCTCATAGGATTTCAGAAAACAGATCACTGTGTACTTTTTCAAGGCATCATTAAGTTCAGTATCTATTTGAAAGCCCTGCACCAAAAAATTTTTTTAGTTAGGTTCAGTGAATTCCTTTCTATGTATATTTGTATTTATGGCTGAATATAAGACAGAAAATTCATACTTACATCTTCTTGTGCTTGCTTAAGCTGCAATGGAGTGAACTCAATCAATTTTTCAGCATCTTCTCCAGATATAATGCAATGTATTGAGCTCGAAGCATCAGTTATAATAATTGGAATGCGAGCCCTTTAATTGAGTGGAGGAATTAAGATTAATATATGGTAACAAATGCGAATAATGTTTAATTTAGAAGCATAAGTTAATGATCTAACCTGAGTTCAACTTCACTTTGCTGTTTGCATGAAGGACAGTGGATGATCCAGTCAATGTCAGCATTCACAATTTTGTGACAATTCGCACAAGCTGTAGTCCAATATTTGGTGAATCCATATGCAAGTTTGACAGTTCCTTGCACCCAAGCTGCCTTTTGCTGAGGCAGGCAACCATGAATGGTATTTGAATGTGAATTAGACACAAAATAGTTATATTTAAGCAAAATTTTAGAATAATAATATGGCACTTACAACTGGAAATGATGCCTGAAAATTGCTGATTGCTTTGATATCTTCTTCATTTGGAGGAGGAAGTAAACAGCTTGCATCATTGTATGTTTTAGCATCAAGCAAATTCCTGATTTCTTCCTTGTTCAAGCTGAACCTGAATGATTATGTTTGAAACACAAATAAAAAATTTATCAGTAAAATAACTTGATAATTTATGGAAAAAACTAAAAAGAAAACTATACTTACCATTCCCTGAAAGACAGGTCATCTGGGAGTGGAGGATTTATCAGAATTCCAGATGAGTACCTAGTAGTGAATGACAAAGCTGTAAAAATGATGAAATGTTTTAGTAGTAGAACACATCAAGTACTTAAAAGACACACAGTAAAGAAATCATAATGCATAATGAAAAATTTGCTATTGAATGTGGTCACTTTAACACGTAGAGCTATGATTAGAGGGGCAGTGCTAATCATGTCTGCTATTTTGCTCCCTTCATGATATTCAAATTCATTCCAGAGAGTCATAAGCATCAGTTTCTTCCTGTCAGGTATAACAAAAAGCTGTAACTACTATCATTAATCTAAAATGACTTAATAAGAAGATAGTTTTCAGATTTGATTTACTCTTCATTGACTACTATAATGTCTCTAGAAGAAGAATCTGGATCTATCTGTTTTACTGGTAATGCCTGAATCACAAAGCCTCTAATATCTGAAATAAAAGTATTGATATGAATGTAAGGAATCAATAAAATATCAAATGATTGTGAAGTAAAGAGAAAAATAATGTAAGAAAAATTACTGCAAAGATTATCTGAATCAGCACATTTGTGCAGATCAGAGAAGTTTGCCAGCTCAAATATGCAAGGCAACATAGGTGGCACAGGTTCAGCATAGTTTTCAATCAAAGTCTTGTAGTTCAAAATCCAGGAGCATTCATAAGTCCCAACTCTGTATGTTGGGTCAGCAGGAACGACAATGGCATTGGAAACATAATACCTTTGATAAGGCTGGAGAAATTTACTGAAGACTTTGATGTGTTGTTCATAGGTGACAACAGAAACTTTTGTTCCCTGATTAGGATTACAAAAAGTCAGTTTTGTATGTATTACACTGACAATGAAGCTATAGTTGTGCTATGATAGTATGTATGCTCACTAAGTTAGTTCCCAGTAACTTTGGTTGTAACAAATATCATCTAAACTCAGATAAGAATTAATTACCTATTTCATGCACAAAGTAAGCAGAAGGTTATTGAAACTGTTGAGAAACAAATCATGAATGGCAAGATCCCAAGTCAATCTTCTAATTTTATGCTATTGTGGAATTACTGGTACTGCATTATCCGACCCCTTTTCAGAGATGTTCATAAATAATCTCTTCAAGCTTCAAGCATAATTCTGAATTTTTATTTTTATTCTTATAGAACTATTTAACACTAATTGGATTTTTATTATCATTCTTATGGAATTTCATTTGTATGACTATGATGATGGTCATCCTCCAAATGAAATGGATCCCTGGCTTATAAGTTGTATTTGTGGATATGCAGATAGAGCAACATAGTATATTGAACACTATAGCAAGTGCTATAGAACAAAGATTCAACAACACCAATCTTATTGATTCAAAGTCATTCATGTTCAACTACCTGCAGATCATTTGCAGATGAAGACATAACCTATCTATTCAATAGGGAGAGAAACAAAACAATTCACCAAGAAATTATGATCATTGACCAGGCTTTGGTCTTTTCTAGCAAGCACAATAATGTGTTTGCTTTAAACTCATAAGAGGAAGCCAGGCATGTTTTATATTAGAAACTTACATGAATACTAAGGATTTTTTCTTAAGCAAATGTAATCAGCAGGCAAACTTTTGTTCCCTGATTAGGATTAGGAAAAGTTAATTTTATATATATTATGAGTTATAGCTATAACTATCATGTTGATGGCTAACATTATATTTATGACACAGAAATTAAAATTATAGGAATGAATACTTTAATAGTTAGGCGAGTATTTACTTGTAATGAAACTATAGTTCTGATATCAGCAGATGAAACTATGGTTTGTATAGATGAAAAGGTTCACTGCCATAAGTATGTCAATTGTTACAGTTCATTAGTCCTGTGTAAATTTAGAGAATTAACATATTACACTCCCACATGCTGTCTACTACAGCCTGTCTTGATGACCAGCAGAAATATTCATTTTTTCTCCCCTTAAGCTTTTACAATTCCATTATCTCTTTAGTGTGTGTGTCTTTTATGAGATGTAATAAGCAATAATGTAACAGGGTAAACTGGAATTCCATATATATATGTTTGTGATATACTCATAACAAAGGTTTGTAATGCAAGAATAACTTCAGTATAAGGTAAAATTTTTTGGTATAAGTTTGAAAATTGACTTCTCATTCACTCTTTTTTTTTTTGGTGTCACAGATTGAGAACATTCTTCTTTTTCTTCTGGACCAACAAAGCCTACTTGCTAGCTGGATAGAAAAATTTAATGAACAACAAGATTCCCTTCAGGAGCAGGCTGATATAAGTAAGATATCAGAGCTCTAAATTCATTGATTACTATGTCAAAAGTGGTGCTAATCATCCCTATTCTCAGCTTCAGAAAGTATCAACCATGTGGTAATGAAGAGGCAAATCATGAAATGTTCGTATACAGAATCTAAAATGTTCTCATCTATGAATTTAATTAATGAGCAGAGAAATAGGAAAGTACTTGCTGACCTCAGAATCTGTGAGCAGAAAGCGCATAATTCGCCTAAGTGGAACTTCACGAGTGAATTGACCATGGCCTCTGTGAACAACTTGGGCTAGAACAGTCCACTTTTCTGCTCCTTTCTGAATGTCTAGTACTGAAGATATATGCCTAGGCATGATGGCCTGTATTCGTAGAGAAATTAGATAGTGAATTAAACAAAATAATAAAGTTGAAAACAAAACAGGCCATGAATATTAAAACCTGATAATGTAATCTGGGAAGTTTCAAGAACTTCTTTATATACTATATTTTTAGTATGATCAGTGCATGATTCATCAAAATAAGCTGGCCTAATAAGTACTTTTACAGCCGAAGCTGTTTTGGCTCTTGAAAGTGCAACATATAATTGACCATATGAAAACACAGGTTCTTTCAAATAAATACCAACAAAATCTAAAGTTTGGCCTTGTGCTTTATTTATTGTCATTGCAAAGCACAAACGAATTGAAAATTGTGTTCTCTTATATGGAACTGGATATTGTTCATCACTTGGTGGCTGCAAGGAAATTCTATGTATAAAAACTTCTTTGCCACAAAAATCACCAACTGCAATTTTAGCACAAATAACATTCTTGGTCAAACTCTTTATTATCAGTCTAGTTCCATTGCATAATCCTTCAGTAGGATCAAGATTTCTTAAAAGAATTATTGGGGCATTGGATTTTAACAATAGCCTATGTGGAGGTAAATTGCTAGGTGTAAGAGTATTCAGAAGATCAATATATTCAGATTGATGATTTTCATTCAGTGTTTCATCATAGCTTAGGTACTCAGTCAAATCTCCTGGAAATTTTTTGATCAATTGATCATTTATTTCATCTACAAAGTTATTTTTTGCAGTTAGAATTGCTCTATTTTGTGAGCAATGCAGTTTCTTTGAAGGATCTTTAAATTCAGGATACACAATATTGATTAGCTTTTCAATTGCATCAGTCTCATTATTATAGTTAACTATAATTGAAGATGGAAGTTTTACTATGGCATTCTTATCTGTTTCTTGTGTTCCATCTCCAATTTTTAAAAGAAACTGCGTGAATGAAGGATCTAATTTTGCTCTCATGTTCTCTGTTAATTGCAATTTCTCTAGTTTGTGCCATAATGGAGAATTTATCAAACATGCATTTATCATTTCAGTTTTTGTTCCCTTTCTAATAACTGGCAATGTTTGTCTAAAATCTCCACCAAGTACAACTACCTTTCCCCCAAATATTTCTTCTGAATTCATTAAATCTCTTAAGAGATCATCTAAAGCTTCAATTGCTGCCTTTTTAGCCATTGGTGCTTCATCCCAGATTATGAGTTTTGCTTCTTTGATCATTGCAGCTAAAGAAGTTTGTTTACTGACCCGACATGTTGCACCATCAAAGATATCTATTGGAATTTTAAATCTGGAATGTGCAGTCCTTCCACCTGGTAAAATGGAAGCTGCAATTCCTGATGTAGCTGTAGCAAGAGCAAGATAGCCTTTAGATCTAACATCAGCTAACAAAGCTCTATACAGAAATGTTTTTCCAGTACCACATGGGCCATCAATGAAAAAAACACCAGGTCTATCTGAGTAAATTCTCTCAGATATGACTACAAATGCTTTTTTCTGTTTTTCATTGAGTAGCTCAATTGAATTTAAGTCAATTTCTGAAATGATAATGTTTCTTTCTGCTCTTAATTCTCGAGTTTCATTCTCTATATTTTCATAAGAGAATCCAGTGGGAATCAAATTATACGAATGTATACCTTTTCCCATCGATTGCAAAAATCCATCAATTTGTTGTAAGACATTTCTTTTTACTTGTGCAGATGTCATTGCTGAACATTTGGCAAAATCTTCTGACATAGAAGATTCAAAATTTTGCCACAATGCCTTTGGGTCATTAGAGCAAGAATAAACCAAAAGTGTTGCAAAAAGTCTCCTCATTTCGTAGGGCATATGAAAAAGTGAGGCTTCTTGTAAACAAATTTCTTGGCTGTTATCATTTTGTAACAAGCCTCGAATTAATGCTGCTTCTTGGAACGTTTCTACTTGAACTCCATTAAAGGTTCTTAGGTCATCAAATGAAATTGGACATCGAACCTTTGATAAGAGTAATCTCAAGTAGTATCGTTCTCCTTCAGAAGGATGAGCAGTCATTATTCGACCTATTGATTCACCTCTTTCTCTCAATTTCCAGTATTTTTGCTTAGGTAACCAGACAAAATGATCAGGAAATTCTACATAAGTACAATTTAGATCCTGAGCTGCTTTATCTGTCCTATTCATGTAAAAAAATTCAGTGAGCATTGTTTTCTTCAAATGATAGTTATTGACAACATTTTGAAGATTAGCCGTTTTTTTGAAAGTCATTGGCTGATAATTCTCCAAATGTAATTGTAAATGAATAATAGGTGGCTTTATTTCACTCATACAGAATCTAAAAATTCTCCATGCTGCCTCAGGTGGAGAAACCCACCTAGCTGATACATATTGTTTAATTTCATCAATTTCTGAATCAGATTTATTATTTACTACAGAGAAGCTAGTTCTATCATGACCTTTATAGATATACTTATAAATGTATTTGACTGCCTTAATTGTAGAGCATATTTCAACATTAAGATGGCAATCAAATTTAGCCAAAAGATATGGATTGTATGGTACAACCCATCTGTTATCTAAAAGAGCTGATTTAATCTTAATTTGAACTCCATCATCTCTCCTTCGATATTCAGGATATGCATTAAGAGTTTGGATAGTTTCCTCACAGAAATTTTTAGGAAAATTATTCTTGCAAGTTCCATTTTTTCTCATGCATACATTTGTTGGATCAAGTGAACCACATGGTCCATGAAGCATATGTTTAATGACCAAATTATATAGATGTTCATTTTTCTCTTTATTTGGTATCTCGGCACAGACAATTTTATCATATTCTTCAGGGGTATACATCTTGAATTTTGACTTTAAAATTAGCAAGAAATGTGCATGTGGCAGTCCACGTTTTTGGTATTCAATGACATAAGTGTAAGCTGCCACTTCACCAAAGATGCATTTTTTCAAAAGTTCATCTTTAAGCTGCTCTAACTTAGCATGAAATACTCTAGCAAGCAAATCTGGTCTGTTTTGTGCCTCTTCTTTGTCTATTAACTGTTCTTTTATTTCTGGCCAATTAGGATTGCAAGTCATGGTCAGAAATATATCTGGTTTACCATACTTTTGTACTAATGTCATTGCATCCATGTATTTACGTCTCATATTTCTTGGCCCTCCAATAAAGGATGGTGGTAATATGATACGCTGCCAACATTACATGCTTGACTCTCACCTGATCCTAAAGCATCTATTATGCCTTTCAAGAACTCTCTCCTAATTTCCTCTTATTGTAATCTATAGAAGTCAAGTCTTTGTGTCTCAAGCTTCACATATTGATCAACAATATATTGTTGTAGAAGTCGAGCAAAATGTAATAACCAAGATTCATCATTGTCCCTAATCTGAAGTTTATAACAATAATATTCTCGAAGGGACACAAAATTTGGATCTTCATGTATGCTTTCCATTGCTGTACAAATAATAATAGTACATCATTAAATGTCTAATCATTATAAATATTAAATATGTAAAATGAAATATCATGGTATATAGTTATTATACTAACCATATTCTTCATTTTGGATTAATTGTTCTGCTGTAGCAGCATTTGCAGGGGAAATCAAATCTGCTACAGGTTGTTTTTTTTTCCTCTTTCTTCCATATACTTTTGCTCCTTCCTTTGGTATTCCTTGGTGCCAGCCAAGATCACCAAAAGGAAAAAGTATTGGATATTGGAGTGGATCATAACATCCATAATAGTACTGTATATTTTTTGAAGCACCACTATGGGTATGAACTCTAATATCACGTCCGCCGGTTTCTCCATTTTATTGCCCCTCAACCCATAAACCAGCAACTTGTGAAGTTGTTGGTCGATTATAAACTCTTTGATCAACACCGGGCAGAGTTTTTAACACAATGTAGTAGTTATCTAAATTAGGTACCTCTCTCAAATTTCTAAAAAAAATTGCATATGGATTACACTCAAGAACTTGCATAATTTTTCTAATCACATTTTCAGATAATCTAGGACAAGCTGCTAATCGATTGCTTACTTCAGCTTCAAAATCATTGAAATATAACTGTAAATTATTACTATGGCCATTGCTTGAATTGAAATCATTCAGAAAATGATATATTTGTCCTTGAATTCTAAAAGTGTAAATTCCTTTATTCCTTTTTGAGAGAGTCAAATCAGCTTTAACACCGAAGGAAGTAAATCCAAAATGATTATTATACGTTCTAATAAGAGTTCTAAAAGATTGTGCCTCTTGTGAAGATGAAGTCAATAGCTCCTTAAAGATATCTGGAATTTTATTTTGAGCTAGAACAACTTCACCATCTTGGCAACAAAAATATGCTGTCTCAGAAAAAAACTTCTTCGCTCCACAATGAGGACAATCTAGTTGGCGTGGTAGGATATCAGCTTTGTCAGGAATTATATCCAACAAAGCTCTTCCTGTTTTGCACCCTCTTCCTAAAATATAATTATTTTAGAGCACTTAGTAGTCAAATCATTCAATTGATTTTAATGCTAGTTTAAAAACAGATATTAGAAAACTTAAAAGTATTAACTATAGACCTGGCTGAGTTTTTTTCAGAGATGATCTGCGATGTTTCGAACGAGATCGAGAAGTACGCTGAACATCAACAACTGAAGAACACTCATTCACAATCGTGATGCTTCTTCGATTTTCAATTATATTTGTAGAAGCAATAGATTTAGATTTTGCTCTCAATCTTTTGTTTTTCCATCTAAAATAGGCCAGTCTCCTATATTCTTTCTTATTTATTACCTCTCCATGATATATTTCAGAATATTCAAGAGGGCTCTTATCATAAGAACCAATTGATCTAGATTTTCCTCTCAATTTTTTCTGTTTCCATCTAAAGTAGGCCTGTCTCCTATATTCTTTCTTATTTATCACCTCTTCATGATATATTTCAGAATATTCAAGAGGTCTCTTATCATAAGATATAACAGATGTACTACCTATTATAGGTATATGCCTATTCACAGAAAGGGCAGGAATATAATTAGCTAGTTCCATATCTAGATTTGATATTTCAGAATAACTAATTTTTCCTTTAACGTTTGCAACTTGTTCACTCTGAAACTGATTTTCTATAACAAATGGTTCCTCATTGCAGTTCACTTGTGACGAACCAGCAGGTTCAACATCACAGAGGTTGATTAAAGATGAATTCATTGTAGGCAAACAATGCTTGTCAGTAGAATCAGAGGTATACTGAACTTCTCCAGTATTTTTTGGAGGAAAGTAAACATTTTTACCTCTGCAGTCATTTGGCAGAATTGCATTCCTATCGATGTGATTTTGTGAAGCACATGTTTCAACAGAGTGCTTTTCACGCATGTCATTCTCACAGTTGATTACAAAAGGAGAATATGGTTGAGAAACAGAAGAATCAAGAGTAAACTTCATATGCTCAGTCACCATATTTAAGTTTGTCTTTTTGTTTCTTTCCAACATTGTTAGATCAAGGGAATCATCAAACATCTCATCTATCAATCTAAAACCTGTACTAAATTTTCTTTTTTTCTTCATTTTGAAACACAGAACATCAAAATCTAATTTTACTATAAACAAAGCAAGATACTAAACCAAAGGCACACAAAATGACAGAATCAAAGCATCTTAGAATAGCTAAAACTAACTAATATATATAAAATGACAACCTTAAGATCAAACAGCTAACCCGAAGTACAATGATACTAAATGATGTAATTATTGAATAGATAAACAGCTAACAACATCATGCAACATTTGAAATTAAAAACAGAGGGAAAAGTAAACCATCATAGCATAACATCAAACACATCGCGTTTCTTATAATTAAGAGAAAGCAATAAACAGAGGCAACAACAGTGGGAAAAAAATTGCAGTTCAAATCAGAAGGCAAGAAAATAGAAACATACCTATATTTTCTTTGCTCGCCTGAATGTTGGCAAAAGTCCGGCACCATTTGAAATTAATATAAAAATAGAGGAAAAAGTAAACGTAAGCTAATCGAAAAATTAGCATCATAATTATTCTTTTATGCATAATATAAAAGACATGGCAGTCTTTAATTAACGGAAGGCAATAAATAAACAGAAGGTAAGAACATTCATCAAACTAAAAAATTGCAGGTCAAAATAAAAAGACACAGAATAGAAAATACCTAGATTTTCTTCACTCGTCTGCTGAAGACCGGCAAAACTGAGAAACAAAAGTATATATAGGGCTGGGAATAGTAGATTTTGAAAGCTGTATCATAGCATAAGTCGGTAGAGCAGCCATCCCTAAAATGAGCTGATTTTGGGGAAAAAGAGATTTCAGTGAGCTGTTTTTTGGGGCAAAAAAAGAATTGACGCGAATTGGGCGACTTTTTAAGAGGCAATCGAAAGGAAGTACAATTAGTTGCTCGAGGAATTGACAGAAAATCGAAGATTTTGCAGGGTCGTAGATTTTGGGGAAAAGAAATTTTACTGACCTAATTTTTGGGGCAGGACAAAACTTCACGTGCTTGTGGAGGATTTTCTGGGTTGCAATCAAAGTGAAGGACAATTTAGTTGTTGAAGGAATTGGTGAGAAACTGAAAGTTTTGCAGGCCGATATAGTATAGCGACCTATTCAATCGAGAGAACGAAAAAGGCTATTCGACAGAAAAGAAGGAGAAGGGAATTCTGGCTAAATCAAGAAGAAGGAAGTTCAATGACTAATAAGACCATTAAGGTGGTGTTGACTAACTTCATCATCAGTCATCAGTCATATACTAACGGGCAAGCACATTACTTCTAACGGACATAACTCCATTAATTTATATAATTATATAATTAATCATATAATCTAATTCAAAACAGCCCATGTGATAAAAGGGCCCACAAATAGTCTATAATTACTTGCACTTGATCAGAAAATTATAAAAGAAATATTTTCAAATATACAAAAATAATCTTAAATAGTTAGCAACTATTTAATGAGCTAGTTTTCATAAAAGGATTCAATTGACCTTTCACATCAATTAAAAACCAAACAAAAGGAACAAATGCAAATAATTAAACCATTGTTACCAATTAGCCCCTAAATAGTAAGGAACTATTAAGACTTTGAATTTGAAGACCATGCCTGAAATAGACATTTCTCACTTTTTGGTAGAAAAAAACCAAAAAAAACCAGAAAACAAACTCCTTTCTCTAACAATATAGTGACACTTGGCATTCAATGGAGAACTTCAATTGTTCTCTTATCTAGTTGGTAGATATATATATATATATATATATATATATATAAGTTGAAGTTTAGGTGAATTCAACTTCAATCATCAGTGCGGGTGAAGGCATGCTCTCGAAATTATAAAGTTTTTACAAATCATTCACTAACAAAATTTTCACATCCGCAGCGCGAATCGAGCATACAGTATTTTGTGAAGAGGTGTCCGTTCTTATTAATTGATCCAACTTGGATCAGCAAATCCTTAGCTGCTATACCAAAAGGGGTGCAATATTGAAAGCGGTTTGTTTAGAAAATCAAGAGTCAGAATGCATATTTCTATTAAGGAGTTCCGTTTAGAAATTGAATTTAATTTAACTATAAACACAAAAATAACTCAAGTAGTTTTAAAATAACTCAAATGTTCAAGATTGAGATTATAAGAAATTAGAGGTTTTGAGTTTAAATCCCATCTCTCCTCGTCAATTTTTTTTAAATTCAAGTAATTTTAAATCAATTTAATACTTGTACAATTTAGTAATAAAACTTAATTCGATTGAGAGTTTTGGAATTCAATTTAGTACATAAAATTTTCCTAGTATCTTTCCATATATAAGTTTGAGTAGAATTTGGTGTAAAAAAATAATGTTATTAATTAGTTTACCAAATATGCACTTCCAATATTCATTATTATCTATCCACATCTTATCTATTAAACTATCTCTACGTAACTATCACTACAATAAAGATGCACAAACACACACATACCCCCCACTTTATTAGCCTAACAAAACTTTTAACGAGGCAATAATTGCCATCGCTGAGTTTTTCAAAAATTAGTTTTTTAAATACTATTAAAATTTTAAAAAAATACTCTAAAAGGTACTCTAAAAAGTAATCTAAATTTTTTTAATATTTAAAAAATATCCCAAAATATATTTTGAAAACTTTTCTACTCTTAAATATTCCAAAATATTTTTTAAAATAATTCTAAAATATACTATAAAAACTCTAGTACAGTAAACTTTTTTAAAAATACCTCAAAAAAGGGCTAATCCAAACGCATTCTTCCATCCATATTTCTAAGACAAAACCTCCAATAACTACTAAAAATTTTAACAATTAATATTTTTTTTTAATTTTTTTCTTTCGGATTTACCACATATAGGTGTGCCATTCCCTAATGGTAGGACATTGTCAAAACATATAAACCGACGGCCACCCCAAGCAGCCGTCTTTCTCTCTCCCAGCCACTGCCGGCAAGGCCAACCTCCTGCCAAATTGACCACGAACACAGCCCAGCCTTTTCAAATATCTCTCTTTTTGGTGACTTCATACCATTTATTTTTGTCATTTTAGTTCTAATTTGCTATGCCTCAGAACTTTCTAGGCATTCAAGAATATCACTAAAACTCCTCGTCGGAGTTTCAAGAATCAATCAACCCAGCTGAAAAAGCTAAGAAAGAAAGAAAGAAAGAAACCCATATCATGGATGGTTTGTCCCTGAGCCCTCTTTACATTAGCAACTTGATATCTTTGTTTTGAAATTAAACTACAGACACAGTGGTTTGCAATGTTCAATCTAGAAAAAAATAGTAATTCTATTGGAGAGTATGGATGATGAGACGATGGTGATACTGATACAAGTTCTGTTGAGTGAAAATAGTTAAGTTCGTTGTGGAGAGAATTTAAACTTAGCCTCCGTTGTAGCATGCATGTATGCACTTCTGTTCAACTTTTTGTAGGTGTTCGAGGGTTACGAGGCTTTGGGGAAAGGTTCAGTGTTGTTATTTGCTGTTACTATCCATTTCTGTATATTAGATGTATCTGTGTACTATTCATTGTCGGCTTTGGAGGGTTGCCTGTTGTTTCAGTTGGCTGAGGAAGGAAGGAGAAATGCACTTAGCTAAGCCATCTTTTACTTGTGATTGTGCGAGTTCGTTTAAAAAAGAGCTATCTAGTTGATTATTTTTCTCTTTCTTTTTTTATTTTGGTTTAAACTGGTTGCAGGGAAAGGAACAATGCTGGTATTTTGAATGTGCCAATCAACTTAATTTGACAGATAATTAGACAATAGAGTATAGAAATGGGAATATATCCCTTTTTCTTATGTATATAGGACTTGAAACTTCAAGTGGAAAGCTAGTTTTGGTGATAATAGTTATGATGCTAATCATTATTATCATTGCATACTCTTTCTTTTTCTTTTTTGGTTTTAAGTGGTAGAAGTATCGGAGTTCATAAGACTTTGGCTGGGGCCTTTTATCTTCTGATGGCAACGTGCTGTTACTTTGAGCATTCTGATCAATGCGTTGCATGTTTGACTGTAATGTAAATGAAATGGAGTAATGCCTCTGCTGATTGACTTTCTCTGTGGGGCTTCTAGTCGATGCACAGCCAACTATGGAGGAGACCATTCTGGTTGGGGATGACTTGATGATGGGGCCACCATCACCATTCATTCCCCCAGAAATCGCATCTCACGTGCTCGAAGGTGTGGATTTATGTGATGGAATTTTGAGGAACTTATTCTTGTGTAAGTTTCGTCCTTGGCCTTTCTTTTAGGCATTTGGGCATGTTCAATGATGTTTATCCTCTATCATTTGATTTTATGCTATAGGCTTGCAGATCAATGATATTGAACCTTTCTGTCAGGATGAGATTGCTCTCTACCGGCAATGTGCAGAGAAAAGGGTGAGTATATTTGACTATGTGCTTGATTTTGTTGCTTCCTGCATGGTATAGTGTTAGTCTATTAGAAATAAATGTCTGAGGTGTTCTGCCTGTAATATATTTATGAACTGCTTCGATTGAGGTTTCTTTTTGCAGGACAAGGAACTGAGACAACGGCTTCAAGATAGTGAGCGTAAGTTAGGGATGTCAA
Source organism: Coffea arabica (assembly GCF_036785885.1). Lineage (NCBI taxonomy): Eukaryota > Viridiplantae > Streptophyta > Magnoliopsida > Gentianales > Rubiaceae > Coffea > Coffea arabica. The sequence goes on from NC_092311.1 coordinate 45,224,257, forward strand.
TGCCCTTACAAGAAGCTAAGGAAAGATCTACCCAGCTGGAATCAGAAGTGACATTGTTGGAGAGGTAATATACATCTAGCAGCGAATGGTTTGGTTATAGCGAAGAACATCTTTGTAACTTGTTCCTTTGGTAATGGAATTTTTTAAATTTTATCAAAACATCAGAAGTTCGTATTATTCTGTAAATTTTCTGATGTCTCCATGGTCTTTTGGCAACTGATGGGGGCAGGACTGAAGTATTGTTCTTTTACCAAGGATGGTGATACTCTGTACATAATTATGAAGTCTAGTATTGAGTAATAGATTGTGTTTTGGTCTAATATTGAACAGGGATGTGGGAAAGAATGTAGCCTTCTCAGTTAAATATGAGGCCACAAATTTGAAGTCTAAATTTGTTTTGGGAGAATGCGTTTCAATTAGACTCGTGTTTGTTGTCAAACTAGCTTTTGGACTCACAATTATATAGATGTGATTCACCTTTGACTTGGATCAGAATTTTATAAAGAAAAGAGCCATTATGAAATTGATTAGCACCTGTCAAAATTTAGCTATTTTCCACACTACCTTGTCTATAGTTGTTTACCATCTGTAACTTCTTCTGCATGCCTTCTATTGTCTTTAATTGATTGACTTGCTCATCCACCATATTGTTTTCAAGGAATGGACTTATCACTTATAGCTCTGAGGAAAATGAGAATAAGAATACAACGGGAAAGAAAATGAAATCAGCAGAAGCCTGGCTTTTTTACAACTTTTACACATTGTCTTGTCAAAGAATTACTTGTAGATCCTTATTATTGTTTCCTTGTTTTTTAGACGACTGATTTTGGCAAGTGGAACAGAAGGCGTGGAAGGGTTTCGTGAGAGATGGAGTCTACATGGTCGCCTTACTGATACCAAGTAATGAGAATTACTTTTCCATTTGCACGGATCAAGTAATTTAGAGCATTATACTTGCTTTTGGACTTTACATTGAAGCATGGTATCTTTTTCTTTTTTCTTTTTTTTTTTTGGTAGAGGTCTAAACCACTTAATTGAATGACAAGACCACAGTTATTTGTCTTCTGGGATCTTTATAGTTACTAAGTGGACTTGCATGTTTGGATGAGGGTTAGACTAGCCCGAGCACCACTAAATGTCGATTTCATTATATAAGAACTGCGTTTTTATGACATCAATTCTTTTAAACTGCAAACTCGTCATTCTTATGACGTATTTTGTGGTTTCTGTTATTTGAGCATTTTGTATGTGGTTCTTCCTTAGGGTGCATACTTCATTTCAGATGCTTTAACTGCTTATGTAGTGCTTCTGAGTTGGTAGATTCTTCACTTCATTTGTGCTGGCACATGCTACATGTGTGTGTGCATGCATGTGTGTATGCTTTTCCCGGGTGTGTGTATGTGTTTCTTAATGTGTCCGTGTGTCTTAGAGAGGGAGAGTCTGTAAAACGCCACCAATTCTTAATACAGGAGTCAGGTGGAATGTAGATATTGGTTAAGGCACTATTAGAGGTGCCCAATAACTTACCTAGCCTTGTATGTGTATTTTTTCTAAATAAAACAATATTGTGCCAACTGTAAGCTAGCACTAGCCTTGTACCAAAATTTTGTTTTAATAGTGTGGCTACTGTTAACTAGCACCATGAGATTGTGGGGATGGAAGTAAAATCAAACTGGAAACTACGTCCCTGAACTTCTTCCAGATGCATGTGCTGATAGGTGAATTATATCACAGGTTTGGGATGGTTCCTCATCTGCTTCATCTATGGATTAGATTTGTTACCCATCATCCCCTGTAGCTTGTGGCCTGATGTTATGTTCTTTCTTTATTTGGGTTTAAGAATGACTTTGGCCTTTTGCTTTATTGTTTCCAGTCATTTGCCTGCTATTGTTTTCTTCTCTCCGGGGTCATACTGACTTTTTTTGAGGAGCTAAAGCACATAGTTTTGTCTGATCTTTTCTGTTGAGTGACCTGTAAACTTTTTCTAAATTGATTGCAGGAAAAGGCTTGAGGCACTGAAGCAAGGAATGGAAAACCAGAACAAGAACGAAATAGTTCCTGATTCAAACACCAAGAGAAGATGGTTTTTCTGGTGAAATTCAAAGCAAATATTGTGCATTTGCTTTGAATGTGGACATGAATGTGGAATTTGACTTCCTTGAGAATAGAAGGATCCAATTGCTGTGAGCATCAAAATCAAAACAGAACAATCTCTTGCACGGGCTTAACTTGCTTTTAGAACCTGTGCGTGGGAAGTATTCTGGGGGACCCGTCCTAGCCTCGGTGATCTTTTCCGTAGGCATTAACTTAGTTGTAGCTGTGTAAACTGGCGTCGTTAACTCGTTATTCATACTCTGGAAGGAAGGCCTTATTTTCTCGAATCAATTTTTAGTTAAAAGTGAGCAGCTTTGTAGGGTAGTCATAGGGTGAGGAATTTATTAGCAAATGAGTGGTGCTATTACTCTTGTATCCAGTTCATTGTTGAGAGATGCATTAATTGATGCTTTACTCGAGTTGCCAAATCAAAAGCGTATATGTAGCATATGGGTGGATGTATATTAATTCTTCCATATACATGGGAGATCTGAGAAATTATTTACATTCGATTCCTCTCCTCCATCCCTGGCTGGCCCTTCAATACCCACATCTCAATGGTCTCTCTGACTTCCGGGCATTTGGCTTTACCAGCAATAATCTGCTGTAAAATGCAATGCTACAAAAGGTGCATAAATAACACTGGTAGGAGCCAAGTAAGCCGAGCACGGAATTTAATTTATTTCAGAGCAAACCTCTGCACGCCATGGGTGCCGCCCAGTCTCTGACTTTTGGTGGAAACCCGATACCACAGCCAAGCCACCCCATAGCATGTCATCCTTGGGCGCTGCTCCTGTTGCATGAAAGATTGCATGTCCCAGAAACCAGCAATTTCCTTGTAAATCTCGCAGGTTTCACACGTATTCGACAGTTGCTTTGCATCCCAAGTTTGTTTCACAGGATAAGGTACATCTCATCACCAAAACTGACTGACTTCCAAGATCCAGGAAGTACACTCTTGAAGTAGCTGAAATTTCTGATCCTGTGCGATGTTTAGAAAAACTTGCATCTTGTTACGGAACTCTGAGACATCTTCCTTGCACCTAAATGACCCAGCACATGAGCAATGCTCAGCTAAGTGTGCAGCTTTAATCTGGTTGCACTTGAGGCATACCAAGTCCTGCAGATGGTAGAGTCGCTCTCTCTGCCTTACGATCTGTAGAAGAGCATTCTCCATTAGCTCGCGATCATAAGGTTGCCCACATTGAGGCACGGCACAACGCCATTCCTGACCTAGTAAAGCTCTGTCACGGCATAAATCTAAGTCTCTGCACTCGTTGCAATAGCTGGCAATATTGGTAGAGAAATGAGAAACGTATATATAATTCAAATGAGAAAAGATTGCACAGAAAATAGCACATAAACCAACATTAACAAATAAAGTAAAAAAAAAACGAACAGATAAGTTCTTTACAACTGAATTGTTTGTTTATGTTAACCTTGCAAATCAATGCTTTCAACAGAGACTGGTCTATCGCCACACATGCCAAAAAGTTCACAGAAATTTTCTATTCAGCCCCATGACCGATGACTAGTATATAGATACTCTTACTGTTTATACCTGCAAATGACATTTGGTAGAGTGAAAGATGGAGATTGATTGTAAAATTCAGCCTCTGGTGCAAATTCTCGCACACGGACAAATTTAAGCAGATTCTTCCTCATGATCTGCTCAACAGTGATTACAAGATTCGTCAGAAAAAGGCTCTTACTATTGAGAACATCAGGGAGCAGAAAATAGTGGGAAAATAGCTGGTGCCAGATAGCACACTACAATTTGAAAAGATCACTTGTGCATGAATGAAATCAACAACAATATCTAATGCCTAAACCCAATAATTTCAATAGTCATGGATAAATTAACTAATACTTCAAAAAAAACATGGAAGCTTTCCATCTTTCGAGCAGAAAATAGACTTAGTAAACATAAACAGTAAGATTTGTGATGATTACTGCAAGATTGGATAATTGAAAGATATGCATTACCAGAACCTCATGCTGAACACTCTGGTCAAGAGCCAAAACTGTGGAAACATACTTAATGAACTCTAATGCAGGATCGCCCAGATGGCAACTCTCCAAAGGTTGTGTATTTGTATTCATGATGTTCTGTTGATCGTGAGACTTTCTTTTCATGAGAAGACTGGGATCACAAACAATTTTTAGAAGCTTGTCCGTGAAGTAAGATCTAATCTGCAAGATATACAAATAACTAAAGTCAATCTGATATCTTTTTGGACATTGAACCACAAAATTTCACCACCAGTAAGACTGATTGAAAAAGTTATACCTTGTTCTTTAGATCTTCTGTCATCTGTAAGTCAAAAGTTTCAGCAGCAGCAGCTGTGATTGATGGAGTGCACAAGTCACCATCCACCAGACATGCTCGTTTAGCAGCTTGCTCTTGTGCAAATTTCCATGGCATATACATAAATTCAGAAACAATCAAGATGAAATGGTCCTGCCAAAAAAAAAGGGAATATAATGTATAACAGCATAGAATATCAGGAGATGATACTGTATGCACTGAAAAGTTTAACAGCATTACAAAATTTTGGACCAGTACTGCTAGAATAATTAAAGCTGCAGTCAACTTTAGACGAAAACAAACCTACCTGAGTCAACTTCGGCAAGTTTTCAGCAATATTCCAACTTGACACAATCTCCACCTCAGATTCCTTTTGTATGCTAACATCACTTGGTCTTGCTTTGTCATTAGACGACTCATCTTGAAAACTAGCTTGAATTCCGCCATAATTGTACTATGACAGCACAGTGAACAAACAGAAAAAAGAAAGTGAAAAGAAACTCAGCAGCAAGTTCGAATGAAATCTTCCCTTGACAACATATGTTTTAGTGCTATCAATACTCTTCCTTTGTTTTTGGATAATCTTTACCAATTATGTCCCATAAATCCCTTATCACTACTTGGTATCAGGACAAACTCTCTTTTTCATCTTCCCTTATAGATCAGCAAGCAGTGAATTCACATGGTTCTCATCTTGAAACTCTCTTAAGACTATGAAACTTTGTTCCCACTTTTAAGGAAAATGATATGCATACAAAAACAGTAGACAATTCAAAAAGGCAACAGCAACAATGACAATCATGATGACAGTCTGGGGGAAGATCCAGAGTAGGGAAGCTACCTGATCCATGAAAAGGAAGGAGTGCCAGAACTGCAAAGGCTCAAACTCTATCCACTCAAATAAGTCTCTGTACATAGAAATCCAAGAGAGGTACAAGAATAAGCAGATAGCCAACATCAATTTGGAATGCGAATGACATGCAAGAGTCTAAGACCAACCAACCTAGTCTGCAGAGTCTTGAGCAAACTATCACAATAAGCTTTTGCTGCTAATAGATCAAACTTTCCTGTATCAATAATGACTTTGGAGAAACTAGCAAACACAATTGTTGCACCCAGTTTGCGAAACTCAGCCACTAGTAATGCAAAAACCTTTTGCATAACCTGAAATGCATAAGAAATTAACTTTCCTCATCAGCAACTTAGGCTTTGATAAGAAATATGTTTCTTAGACCTGAAGCTTAGTTTTAATACAACTTATGGGGGATAAGCTTAGAGAAATGGAAAGACAATTGCAAAAAGGGGGCCGGGGAGGGGGGGGGCAATAGTAAATGAATTTCTGGTGCAAAAGAATTGTTGAATAATGGACTCCTTCGATCGCACCTCTAAAGAATTCAAATATATTTCTGTACCAGTGATTACCTTATGTAGCATGCGATAGATAGCTGGGTCATGTAGTTTAGACTTTGGGCTGCAGTGTAAATGAACAAGGTTTTATGAAACCGTAAAAGCGAAAAAGGGCAAAAAGGAATGGCCCAATTGCAACAAGTATATACCTGCAAAGCCATCTGTATAAATGTTGCAGCATTGCATCAGCAAATACATTTCCAGATGTAACTGCATCTGCCAGACATCTTTGAATCAACTGTTTGAGGACACGAAATGCAGGTGCACATGAAGTCACCTCATCAAAGCAATATTGCTCATCTGGAAATTTAGTAGCAGGATTCAGGTCTTGGTCCAGTCCAAACAGAGTACCTCCTTCTATTTCATTTATCTGGTTGCTCTTCAGAAGAGCATTAACAGCCAGGTGATGAATCTGAAAAGCAGTAATAGTTAAAACAACATATAAGAGCGTGACAACAAAAAAAGAAAGAAAATAGAACAGAGAGTATAAACAGAGATCTTATGGACCTTAAGCTCCACAGAAACTTTCCTATACGCGCCAGGGTAGTTGAGAATTGGTTGATTCACCTATTTTTCAAGTAGTAGTATTTAGCAGACGAAAGCACTGGAAGGAACTTCACAACTTTGCAGTGACATTAAAAATGGTGGTAAAAGTCCCCACCCCCACCCCCAGAAAACCCTTGGAAAAGGAATTGAAAGGAAGAGAAGAATAGACTTTTTATTGCAAACTAACTTCATCAATGAAGCTTGACATTTCTTCATTCACGCCTCCAAGGTCTGGGATGCCGTTATCAGATATCCAAAGAACCTAGAAGATAAACAGGAACACAAACAGCTTAGGTAGCTTAAATTCAACCAAGTACTATTGACACCCAGTACTTGAAACACAATGTGGCAAAGGTTACATGTTCTCAATTTTAAGAAACATTAACTACAAAAATATCATGATAAGAACTAAAAGTATCGAATCAGGCACAGAATCAAAGAATTATGTAAATCAAGGAAAACCTGCTGCTGATCACGTAAAGCTCTTGAGAAGAAGATATCTGCTGTATGTAGGAGCCAATCCACTTCCAAGTTTCCAAGTGGTACCTGCTAAATGTGACTTTTAAGCACTTCTATACAGATGAACACAGTATAAATGCTAAATGGTAAAGACACTTTACATGAGCATAACGTGAAAGAGTGATTCTCTCATTCAACCACTGAGAAGATGCTGCACATCGATGCATCCCAATTTTTGCAGCAACAATTTGCCACCCAAGAGCCTAAAGAGAAAAGCATCAAACATTCTTTGTTAATTGAATTCTAGCAATAAAGTCACCAAGAAATGTCTACTGAAGCAACAACTCACTGTGTTACCTGATATTGACTATCACGAGCATTGGAAGGAATGTTCACACAAGGAAAATCATCTAATGCTTGTATATTAGACTTCAGCAAATCAGAATTAGGGCACTCAATCACAGCAATTACAGGCCCATGATGTCGATCTCTACCAATTAGTTTCAAAACACGAACCAAATAGTTAAAGCATTTGCAGCAGTAATTTAAAACCATCCAGAAAAGAGAAATGAACTGCTAAATCAACAGATAGACAACCATAGGCAGATGAAAAGATGGCATATGTAGACATGACTTTATTAAGTCCACCAGCATGAAAGTAGAAGGCTTTCCAAAGGACCAATTCTATTCTTCGGATCCGTCTGCTCATATTTTATTAGCCGTAAGCGTCCAAGGACCATAGAGCAAGTGTCATAGCACTGAAGGATGGTGAAGTACTTTTTAATGTCTCGTGTTTGCTTTATCAAATGCAACACATGTGCATGTTAGGGAAATAATTCAGCTCATTAGACCAATCAAGTAGTGACTCCATATAAGCATCTACCAGGTTACAATACTAGTTACAAGCAACAAACTCAGAAGAAAACATTTTAGGAATTTAAAATGGGTGGGTGCAACATAAGCGCCTCCTGTGCCAGGCTTATGCACAGATGTATGCACCATTACCAAATTATGTAATACCACATCCAGAGGCACTTCAAGTGCATCTTGGGGCCTGGATGCATGTTCTTACCCTTTTGACAACTTTTAAGCATATGGCTTTGAACAAGCATAGTCTAATTTCTCAATGAGATACATAACTGATCTCAAGTAGGCATCTTCTTTAGGACTATCCTGATCAAGTATTGAGCAATCAGTCAAAGAAGGGGAAACTTGAGTAGCTTGGATCTTTTACACTACAATGGATCTGCTAAGTAGTTTATCTAGCAACAATGCCAGAGACTAAAATGTACTAATCCAGTTTATAAAATTGTGGACAAACCAGCAGCAATTTTCTAAAACCAAGATTAATGAAGCTCTAATTTGCCTAGTTGATTTTGTTTTAAAACTTATGTAGTGTACTAGAATTAAACTAGATGGAGGTCAGCCAACTTAAAACTATGACTCCAAACAAAAGAAAGAACCACCGAGATTCCAAGGCATTCAAGGGCTTTGGTTGTTGGGGGCGGATAGAATAGGGGCTTGGATGATGAGAAGAATGATGAAGTACAAGAAAAAAAAAAAATTCTTCTAATTCTTTGTTTCATGTTCCACACACCATGTTACAGGCTAAGTTATACTCTGAATATGGACATAAGTTACCATGCTAAATTAACAGGATATTCATTTCAGATTCAAATTGTTATGCAAAATAAAATGATTCAAATAATAGATAACATCGATACAGCATAGTTTTTGTAGCTTAGATCTCCATAACATTTTATCTAAATGACACAGCAATTAATCTTTTTCTAGGAACCTCCACATGTTATGATGCAAAATGGTTTTCAGTATTAATGCTCTTCCTTCTATAACGGACTATTATTAAACCTCATAAAAGGTCTAAAGAAAACAGAAACTTTTTATGATGCATCACCAGAAACAATTTTATACACATTACAGAAGGTACTCAGAATAGCTCCTCCCAGACAGCAATCACTATCAACTTTTAAACTTCCATCCAACACTAGTCAGTATCTAGTTTTTTGTGAAAGAATCAATTTTACTAGCTTGAATTTTCCAAAACAACTCAAACATATAAAGTTGCAAAAAGTACTCTGAGTTTACAGAACAACCTACACGCAAGAAGGTGCTAGAATTAGAAGATTGAGTAAACAAGACACTAAGGATTAGTGGGACAATGAACAGAATTAAAACAGAAAGAGGAAAAATAATAAATAATAAAAAGAAACCTGTAGTCATTTATCATTCTTTGCATGTTCTTCTCAGCATCCTTGACATGTCCAACATACTCTACCTGAATGAGAGCACACATTCAATGATGATAATAGTCAGATGCAGAGAAAGATTATCATATGGGCAGAAAAGAAGTTCACCTTGAAACTCATTCTTTCTGCTGAGTTAGGGTGTTGAAAAGATAATGCCTGGCAAGCTTCTCGAAATAGTCTTTCAAGAATTTGAGGTGATAGTTCTTTGTTCTGAAAGGGATTAACCACCAGTACTGATATTAATCTAGATGCAGGAAAATACCCAACGTATATTGCTCTTGCCTCAGAAATACTGAAACACGATATCAAATAAATTGTGTGAATATTATAATATAGAGGTAGTGCACAGATAACAACACATATGAAATACAAGAGGAAATGCATCATGTATTCCTTTAAGATGCAAAGCAACCACAACAATGACCAGAAATTATCATTTGATATCTATCATGCTCTTCAAGTTAAAGGCAAACAAACAACCATAAGATTTTTTTTCTCCCTATAAAAGACTAAGTCCTAAAATCATAGTCATATTTGGCTTCTTCAAATTGACTGCCTTTTTCAAGCAACTATTGCTACTAACAGACAGCTAGATCAATTATCAGCTTTCTCATGTTTGCAATATTCTTTGTCCTTCAGAAAATATTGAAGCAGACAAACAAAATTCCCTGTGCACATACAAGAAGAAACCATTGACAAATACTTTTACTACACCAGCTTTTACTACAAAATTAAGCCATTGCAGCAGGTTAAGTGCAACAGACATGTCTTTGGACTTGATATATTTATATAAGCAACCTATGCATTTCTGAAAGTACAACTCCATGTTCATACTACAATAGTATGACCTTCAGATATATACTTTAGAGTAGAGCAGCAAAACATGTTAGTGTATAGCAATTACCTGTGATACAAGTAGAAGAAAGACAGTGATTGTTCTAGATATGAGCACTCAGTTGTTGTTTTCATGTGCAGTTCACTCATACTCCAGCTATCTTGACCATTTCGCCTTTTGGCTTTCTTATCTACTTTACAGACACAGCCAAGCTGAAGGATAGCGTTAAACTCCAAAGGCACATTTGTTTCATATATTCCCTGTTACATATTCCATTTGGAGTTAGTGTATAGAATGATATTAAACTGATTATAGGTCCTATGAACATGAGCAGATCAAGAATGAGGAAAGAATCTAAGAGCTAGTTCCAGCTTGGGCTTAATTTGTGTCGCTAGACCAATTGCTTTGACACTGTCACATTGCAGAAACACCAAAAAAGATGCTCCCCGCAAACCTCCCAGGGAAAGGAGAAAAAAGAAGAATATAAGGATCAAGACATGTTGATAGTCAGTAAGAACATCTGACTCCATTGGCTTGGCATTTTTCGAGGAAAAGAACCATGAGATAAGATAGCAGATAACCTTGTATAGTAATCGTATCTGAAACATACAAGTTCATTAATGGCACGAAGAAGCGATTCTAAAACTATTATACACCTTTTCCATTCCCTCTACATACCACAAAAGCAAAAGATATCAAATTGAAGGATGAGCAAAGTTCCACAAACTAGTAACAAGAGCAGATAAATTGTTTATCAGCATAACATTAGATGAAGTTAAAAGGTTGCAATCTTAGTAGCAATCGAAATGGAAGTGATGAAAACACTTGGATCATATTCTTATCATTATATTCCAAAATGACCTTCCCATTCATTAGCAATTATGTATCTACCTGAATTTGTAAATACCAGGAAAAATGAATTTTCAATGATAATCAGTTGCACTGTTCACAAATAAGTAAGTCAGTCACCCAAGGTTCATAAACAATGGCATCACTCAGGTCAAAAGGCTTCAATAGAAAATCCAGCCAAAAAATCATAAAACCTGTACAGCAATAGGCTCAATTTTAGCAAGGTGTAAACAATTAAAGCTTATCTTTAGTAGGCTGACCTCCACTTCAGGATCTGCAAGGTGAGCTGCAAGCTTCTTGCTTTCTTCCTTGAACTGTTCTTCTTCAATTATGACCTTGAGGCATCAATTAAATAAATTTTAAAAAAAACTACAAAAACCCAAAACTTCTATATTGGGACCATTTTGTTCATTGGACCTTCTGTACCTCGATTAAATTGTAGCTAGTATGCCCATGTGGTAGAACTTTATTCACACGCCTTCCAGGAAATTCTTCTGTTACTGGATCTTTAGAGTTGAGGAAAAATACCCTAGGAACAGTAATAGGAATCTTACGCATGACTCCTTCTATCACTACCCAGGCAAAAAAATGTCCATGCTGTGGACTTGGTATGAGCTGGATTATCTGAATGGACATAGATAAACCTAAGCAAACCATTAATGTTGAAATGTCATTTTGTTAAAAGCATGAGATCTGAATCACCTGCCAATGGCTGCGGGTGAGTGCCATCTGATGATTCTCAAAATAAGAATTAACCCCAACTCGGCTTTTAGCTTTTCCATATTTGAACATGAAACCGGGAAGTACATCAATACCATTCTGTTTATTAGATTTCCTTGCAGCGTCCAACCTACAACAGTCACATCAATGTAGTTACTGGCATGCATGCGTGCTAATTTAGAAGTTTTATAATTGAGACACCTAAATGGTTGGTAAACTCGTCAAAAGCGAGTTTCTAGCACTCAAAATCATTAACATCTAACTGAAGAGATCTACATATTTCAGGATTAGAAGAATAAGAACTTGATGTAAAGCACAAAAGAGCACCTAAAAAATTAGCAAACTTCAAAACACAGCGCCATCTTAGAAAAGTTAGGATACAGGTATTAATCCTTATTGCTGAAGTCAAAGCATATTTTCAAGCATCTAGTGCAGCAGAAGATCCTGGTAGGGATACATGAATCATAGCAAAATTCAAAGAAGAAATTTAACAAGAGTAAAAACTCAAAACAACATCAAATATTTCATGACAGAAGGCATTGCTCAATCCATAGCACCAGTTGTGGTTGTGTAAAGGACCTGCACTGCTTTGGATGGGTGAAAAGAAGTTGGGAAACCTTCCAATATCAGTTTGATAGTATCTTAAATTCTCAAACTGCAAAGCTAAATCTATCTCTGCGGTCCAGAACACTTGAATAACTTGAGATCCAAGATAAAGTAACATGAGCAAACAGTCATATTTTATCTTCATCAATAAAATCACAGTTTGCCTTTAACAGTATTGCCCCTTCAAGATTATATAACCTATATTCCAATCAAAGAAGAATGTTACCTCTGGCGCTTCCTTTTCTCCCGTGTCTCCCTCCATTTTCTTTTCTTTAATTCTAGCCATCCTCTATAATCTACATTCCTGTCAATACTTTCCTTAGAAATAGCAGCTTCTTGTGGAGATGTCCATAGTTTTGGAGTGCCTCCATCACGAATACTTTGTTGTGGGGGACAATCCAATTCAGAGCTTGTTTTAGATAATTGCTGCACTTCATTGGCATCAAAACAATGAACAACAGGTCTAGGTCCAACTCGAAAAGTCCTACTAATTTTCCCAAAATCCTCCAGATCTGCAGCATTTTGTTCATCAACTCCCTGTTTGTTACTGATAACATCACTACTTCCTTTTAAACCATTATTTTTACTCAGGGAACCAAAGATATCAACCAATTTCCTCTGGCGATATTTGTCGTCCTTCTCACGAACCTTCTTATGGAGCCAGTCGGGATGAATTACCCTTGGGACAGGATTGGCCACCTTAAACATTTTCAAATTGACTTTAGACATTTGATAAAAGAAAGAAGATTCAATTACCAATTCGATCCAGTACCTTCTGCATTGCAGCCGGAATGGTAATTGTTTTCTGGATAGCTGAACTCAGACGCTGCTTGTAATAGGACCAATCAATAATGGAACGTATGCCACCATCTGATGAAATCTTGCACCACTTCCTTACATAAAACTTCATAATCTCTGAAATGAGAAAGCGTAAAAGCAGTCATCAATTTGATCAATAAAAGTTCATCATATTAACCAAGTGAAGGAAACTTTTACCAGGTTCAGTTTCAAATATGGCAACTGGCACAGCACGCTCACTTACAGGGGTTCCCTGCTCAAGACAGTCCATAGCTTTGAGATGATCTCATTCAAAGGCAATTTAAAAACAATAGAAGAATGAAAGAAGGATAGGAACAAACAGCAAAAAGTCAACATCACAAAAGGGAGACACTAAGAGATCTCATATCAGCAGCCTGTGTGGTAAGTTTAGGGTCTACAAAATTTGAGCACTTTCTTATCATTGATTTCTATGCATAATGAACACAAGCTGAAGGACCAGTATTTACAGCCTAGTAGACCGTAAATCCACAAGTGTGAATTAGAAAACTGGATTGTCATGATACTTTCTGTACATTGTATCTAGGATGGAGAATATTTCAATGCATATAGAAAGCAATAATCTAGTATTCAGAGTTATCCATAATTTGAATCAAGCAGACAAGGCAAAAGTCAAAAGCCAGAATCTCCATTTGCCTAGCTAAAGATATGGATACCTTTGGTTCGCATGCAACAATATATTGACAACGCAATCCTTTGTCTTTAACCATTGTATCCCCCAAAAAATCAGCTAGTCGCTTTGCTGTGGTAACAGCGCAAGACTTTTGTTCACCGTAGTCTGCTAAGGACTTGCTCATTGTGCTTGATTCTGATATGTAATCAAGCAGTTCACTGTCTGCAATGTCTTTTCCTTGATTCTGGGGCATTAGAATAGTTTACAGTATCACAATCTGAATCTTTAGCTAATGCAATACAGCAAATTATGTTAGCTTAAGAATTCCAAAAGATTTCTATCTACAAAAGAGTTAATGACTATGGGATCCATGGCAACTTTCAAGCTTTTTCTTCCAAATGATATCAGAATCTGTTCAACTTACATCGAGAAGATCAAGCCATCGATTTGCAACAGAAGCAACAGCTGAATAGCACTCCTCTAAGGTGCACCCATGCAGAAATTTATCAAAAAGTTCAGCCTGCAATTATAAGGTTTTTAAGTACGCCAAACTTATAACATGAGGTTCTGAATGAGCATTCATTCAAAATCAAGATGAATACATAAGGATAGAAATAGGCTCTAGCTTACAAATTAATTTATTTTTCAACCAATTAATTGCCCCTCTACTCGCAATTAAGTTTCTGCAAGATTCAGAAAGTAGGAAAGATTTTATTTCACGGAATTTTGAGATGGTTTTCTCTTGTTACATATTATCGTATTAAGAGAGTAACAGTGAGAAGCGGAAGACTTGGAAAGCATGGGTACCCCATAGAGCATCTTCTTTCACAAGTGAAAGATAGGCAATCATAGGAAACATTCTCATAATGCATATACTTGCATGACATGATAGTTTTATTGGAGAGAGACGTTTGCTAGGAGCCTGATAAAGCAAAGGATTTTACACCCCATTTATAGATACATTTCTTCTGTACAAGTTCAACTTCTGGAATTTGAACCGACCAACCAAACATGCCCATCATTTATTGCTTAAATGGGTACAAAAATAACCACAGTTAACTCAGAACATGGACAACAAACATTGCAAAACGTTTACTTTTGTGTATTCCTTGGAACAGAAATTAGCAACTTCTGCATGTCAAGCAAATAACTACAAAAAGTACATTGTTCGTACTTTTTGTCTGCTATTCCATGGTGCAGCATTGCATATTAGCAGAGTCCTTAAATCTACTCTTAAAAATTGTAACAAAAGATTAAAAGATAAAATAGGAAAAGATAGGGAAAAAGAATCGCAATGGTGAAATAGATTTGGTAACCAACTACTAACACAATTAGATATTGAAACCTAAAGGTCATAAATGTAAGTTCATAAATGTTTTCAAATTGATCTTAGTTTAATTAAATTGGTAATGCAAATGATGCTAAGCATGTTTCTATCCATCATGCATCAGTAACAGAATTTGTACATCAAACAACTCTTGTTAGTTGATCTCCTACTTTAATTAAATGATGTAGGCAATTTAACTGTTTGAGGAAATTACCTGGAAAACTTTGATGAGCTTTAGCTCTCCACGCCGTTTAATCTCAAAACCTTTCAGCTCTGCCAGGGTCCCATCATCATTAAAAACTGCATAACGCTTCTTTATCAAGATTCCTTCTTCCTTGGAAGCAGGAAGAATCATAGCCTAGATGCCGGGGGGAAAATAAAAAAGAATTCAGACTACATAAAAAGGTAGATACTAATCAAGCTCATATAGAAGTCATCATTTCATTTCATCTTGCAAATGAGATATCAAGCACTGCACCTTATAGGGTCCATCAACTTCAAACTCAATTGAGCATTCACTGTGCGTTGTATAGGTCCTAGTTATAGGATCTTTCAGAGTCTGAACGTAATTTGAGTTAACAGTCAGTTCTATCTGTTCAAAAGGACTACTGCTTAAAAGAATATAAAAGAGAAAAAACAATTGCAGTTTCTTTGTCAGTTTACAGTATGCCATATGGCTGTAGTAGACTTACAATTTTTTGAGAGACACAACATAGGTTTTCTTCTTACCTGGTATTGATCGTTAGTGTTGTTTCTTGCCACATCGACATTAAGCATAACACATGGGTATGAGATTGTCAGCTTCTTCTTTGGGTCTCTGCAATTGAATGTGTTCCACAGAAGCATATTAATTTCTCCAGAAATAATGCAGCAAAAAAGCATTAATTTTGACAATTGAGAAGCAGACCCCCACTGCCTAAAGGAAAATGAAACAATGTGCTTATCAAGCATTGAAGAATGAAAACTCTGTAAAATAAGATTAAGCCCATTGCATATCAGAAGCATACTTTGTTTTAAAGGTAAAGTTCTCTGGAAAAGACCCAGGCAAGGCACACCAGATTCCGTCTGTATCTAGTTCAAGTGGTCTTCCAATTCTTTCAATCAGCAACCGAGCATTCTGAATAATTTTTGCTCCTGTATATGTAACAGCTCCAGCCATTTCCATAGAATACCATCTGGCACCCCTATAAAAGAACTAGGACGTTGTAACGACTATCCAAAGGGAACAAATACCAACTTGGGAAGAATTATCTAAAGTCAAATGAGAAGAATGTGTCTGATTCATACTTTCGCATGACATATCCATAGAAAGAGTTGAGAATACACTTATGAGCAAGTTGTAAAGAATCATATAGAACAACCATGTCCTGCCAAAGTAGGAAAAGAGGCAGCAGAGTTAGTTAAGCCTGATAGCAGCTCCATACTAATTGTAATTGAAGTAACTCCCACATGGTGCATAAAGGCAGGCACGTGCAGCTGTGTATATGTGTATGAATGCTTTTCAGAGAGGGAGGGTGAGAGAGAGAGAGAGAGAGATTACTTGTGCTTCCTGGATCCTCATAGGATTTCCACTAGCTTTGGCTTCGGACAACTTTCCCTTCCAGACTTTATTAAGACCTTTGTATTCATATCTTCTATCTCGAAAACTAATTAAAACAAGACAATTATTAGTTCACGTCTTTGCTCATTAACAAATTAATGAAATGCCCTACTACAACTGAGTCAAAACCAGCAAAGACGAAGGAAAAATGGCATGTTTACATGATAAAAACTACTAGAGCTTACCTACGGACAGTGTCAACATAGAAGGAATTTTCACGCATACAGATCCCTGCTTCTCGAAGCTCAGTAACTGGTTTGTCAAGTACTCTTTTATAAGCCTGCTCAAGTAGAAAATCTTGCTGTTCAACGTTAGACTGAGGCAAATACCTGTATTGAACTGGCATAGAATGGAAAAATGTACCTTTTGGCAATATTTCCTAAGACGGTCTTTCAGTTTTGATTGTTGCTCTGCTTTCGGCAATTCAAGAAAAGTTTTTGCTGATTGCCCATCCGCACCTTCAACAAGCTCCGACTCAAGCTGCCTCTTTAGATGATGATAATCACTGATATTTCAGGCAAGTGAACAGCAACTATCAGTGACGAGATCGTAAAGAGTTTATCCAATGATAAGAACAATGCAAAAATAAACCTTCTCTTTGCCATGTAGGTCTCCCCTCGCCAGACCCATTCAAGTTTTCGTAGACAATTTTTTCCTGGGCGATTGAAGTCACATGCAGTGCAAATTTCATCCGTGACAATTGATGGTGGCTGGCATTCAAAAGAACAAGCACGAGTCAATAATATACAAATCAACTACTTCTAAGTTGCATCAAAGAATTGCATATAACTTGCTAAAAGTAACATAACATGACATTTGAGAGAAGTAAAAAAGCTCATGACAGTGCTCATATAAACGGAAACTGAGAACTGGTGAGAGCAAGAGATAGGAAACGAAGAAGCCTGAGACAGGAGAGACTGTCAAAAGGTGCATAAGGGGCAATGCAATCTCATGAGATTGTTAAAAAACCTAAGAATCCAACAGAGTATCAATAGCCAAAGGGTGGAGCTGCACTGAACCAAGATTGTATTGGCACATTTGACAAAGCACATAAATCAAGGGAGTAATACTAATTATATCGATCATTGTAATTTAGTCAAAATCTACTAAATCACCCTCAATGTAAACATCTTGCATACAAAGTCATTAAAACAGAGCACATAAAGAGAATGATGTTTTCACATAAAGGGGATGGGATGGCCACTAATTATGTCCTAAAGAAAAATGCTTAAGCAGATTAACTCATACTTAATGCCTTCAAAGCATCAGCTAACAGCAAAAGGAAACATTCTAAGATAATAATGCAAATTCAAATGCTATTCTTAGTAGTCCAGCAGTGTCCAAGAAGATAATATGGCTGCACCAAAAGGATAAAATGATTAAAAAAGGCTGTGATGTATCCAGCTGCATGTAAAGAGTTTGGCCCTTCTGCTGATTCTCCAACTCTATGTAAATCAAAGATTGTCAAGAAGATGCAATAGTTGAAGTTGCATAATCTGCATACCTGGAGCCTGTTTGTCAATATAATGTTTGGATACATAGCAGCCACATCGAGATGATATATGAGAGGACATTCTTCATGTACAGGGTCATCTCGCAACCTTATAAGCTGCAGATATGGTAAAGGTAAATAAGAACTATATATGAAATAGAATCCAGATGCAGGTAACTAGTCATGAAAGAAAACCATTGGTAAAATTACAGCAAAACTATATGTTACATTTGCCTTTAACAGTAAAAAGTTAATAATTTTTTAGTTAGGAAGGTAACAAAGTTGCAGTAGATGACAATTCATTGCATGTTAAGGGAGAAGCAAAACAAAAGATCAGATGGAGACATATCAGAATGCATTTCTCATCGAGTTTTCCATCCACAATTCAGTTTCTAAGATGACAAAAAAGTGCTACCTTTTCACTGATGGCATCTTTTATTTCGTAGTAGTTTGAGATTGATTCCAGATCCATCTTTCCCTCTACACTAATGGCATATTGTAGATCACGATCAAGGTTGTCAATTAGTTGCTGGACATGTAAGAACTAGGTCAATCTTCGGTCAAAATTTTTAGGCCCTGAGCAACCGTGGGCCAGAAAGAAAAAACAGTAGCAAAACTTGATGAAACATTAAGAATCATAGAAGCAATTCCTTAACCCACTTATGAAAATCCAGTCAAACTCATATTGCCTTTTCCATCACTTCATGGATGAAAGGTGAGACAAGAACAACTCATTTAGCTTATTTGTTGGAATGCATTAGTTGTCATTGTATCCTGACAGTCTTATAGATCCCAACCATCTTTCTTGTTTATTATAAATTCTACTGAAGTTGTCATGACCTTTTAAGATAACCGACACACTCACTATACAGTTCCCCCAAAATCAAAGTCAGGAAGCTATTAGCGAATGAAATGAATAAAATATCAACTACTATTCATAAAAATACACCAAATACATAATGCTCAAGTAATGATGTAGAGCAGGAAACTTATGATTAAAGTGATAGTGAAGTGGATTTGGTAAAATTTTTACATGTCTCGCTGAGAGTATGCTAAAATTTATTCTTCAATATAAGATGATAGCAAACTGTTCATGAAATAGCAAACACATAGCATCTTTTCGATCATAAATATAAGCACATAGGTAGCTAACAGAAACTATCTGATTTTCAATTTAAAAGACATTTAAGCAACTTGGTAAGATATAGGACAAGCTTATCAGCAGGAATGACTTTTGTGCCTCTATGACCAAACCAAGGTACTGGTTGACTAATTAAAATCAAAATTTTTGAAAATGCTCATCTAAGAATACCAAGAAAACTACCTCATAAGCAGATGGATCAAGTTTAAAGCTAGTTGGAAGATCAGATCTAAAAACACCACTTTCTAGGCACTCGACATGGCCACCAATGTATGTCTCACTCTCTAGGAGCTGATTATTGTAAAACTTCTCTGGATCAGATTGGTGTTTGTTTGGACAGATAACATTTGCTTTGTAAGCCTGCAAATTTTGAGGAATAAGATTTGGTGATCAAATTGGCATGCACTTAGTAAAAGCTGTAGTGGAGATAGAGAAAGCAAAAGAGGAAAACAAGAACAACAGATGGATAATGTGGCATAGGTAAGTTCTCCATGAATGGAATCAATCTAAGGCTATTAACAAGACTAAAGTGGCATAAGTAAGCTCTACATGAATAAAATTAATCTAAGGCTATTAACAAGACCTTTACAAGATAAATTTAAAATAATAATAATAATAATCTATAACCACCCACCTGGACCATAAGAAGCATTTCACATAAAGTCCCACTTCCTTTCCGCAATACTTCATCTGGAGGCATGGGTATAATGGTTGCAAGAGAGAAAATGAAGGGATGTACATAGGTCATATATAAATAATAGGTTGCCACAGCATCAGAAACAGAATAGGAAGCCATCATCTGAAAATTTTCAACAAACAGAAGCACTATATTAAAACTATTACCACAAAGAAAATGAACAAAGATGCAAGTTTCTCATGCAATCACGATACAAGCAGTAAAACCCTCTAAAGATAAGTCCAACCCTCAGACTTTGAGATGACAGTGAAACAGTTAAATTAAGTATCACTGGTTCAAATTAAGAAAAGAGATCGAGGCACAAAGAAGATACACTTCTGAACACCAAAATACATTACAAAAGCAATAGCAATGTTTTCATGAAAATATAGGTAAAACACCAATAAGCTGGCCTTTAAATTATTCAATGCATCCTCTATGGTCCAATCCTGGTTTTATTTGGTTGTCTACAGTTTTTCACAACCTAGTGCATTCTGCTGAAGCATAGATTTTTTATTCTTCAATTTGCAGCAATGCTTTAAATGCAACGGAAACATATAGACTCAACTCGTACCTGGGGCCTTTCCTTTGCAAAGCGAACCATGTCCTCAGGATTTACCTCCAAAGGGTCATAACCCAGTTTGGCCTTTGTAACAGCCTGAAATTGTGAGAAAAATTTAATATCTGGACTCACCTTCAAAGTTAACCAAGTTGGACTGAAAAGTAAATATAGTGGGACTGAAATAATAAATGTACAACAAAAGTTTCATTTTGAAACATAAGGCTCTGGGGAAACATTAGTTGCAGTTTTTAAGTTAACAAAAAATGCATCAAGCGGCCATCTCCACCCTTTTCAACAGTAAGTTCAGAAAAGCAATCAGTACTTGAGCACCAATGGAAGGAAAAAAATATTTTTCTTATCAAACATATTAATCAAGGTAAGACCCAAATGCTGAGATTCTTCTGCATTCTTCTAATTTTCAAGTTAACTTTGCACAATTAACAGAACTTAAGTGCCATCAAAGGGAATTCTGACGATTGAGTTACCCAAAGTTTTGTTCTAATATCAGCTGGACTCTTACAGGTAGCAAAAGAGTTTAGTAACTTTCAACGCACAATTTGAACAACAGAAGGTATAAGAAAAATAAAAATTATCCAATGAGCACTGACGAAACAAAGGCAAAGGATTTCACCTTCAGGCCATGGCTTCCCTGAGGAAGATAACTATCACGTTTTACCCAAGCAAAGCAATCCAAATGACAGGCAAATTTAGCACGACATTCGCCTTGATTCTTGTCACACTGAAACCCAAGCTCCTGCAAAACAAAAAGAAGGAATGACCAGATAAAACAAGACAAACAATATGTAAATTTGCACATTGGACCATATATAAAAAAACCACATTGAAATTCTAGGCCAGCAAATATGTATGCCAACTTGGAAAAAGCAGAAGCATGCCAGCAGCCAACGCTCAAATCAAAATTAACCATAAAGCTCAGAAAATTAAATTCAACTAAGTCTAACACCATGTAGTTGATTCCTCCAGAACCAGCCCCCCAACCCCACTTTCTGCAAGCCAGTTCATTTCTTGAGTCTTAACTCTTCTTTAAAGAGCAAATCCAAAGCCTCACCCAATGGCAGAAGGTGGGAAATATCCTTATTTATGCAAGCAAATAGACAGATCCTCTTTATTTAACTATTGATCTTACAAGTTGAAGAATTAGCCTTGCGGGGATATACAGCGCAATGCAAAATTAAAATGAAGAAGACTCATCAGCACATCTAACCAACAAGTGGTAGCAAAACTCCTCTTTGTTAGCCGAACAAACTCAATGTGCCACTGAAAATATTTGACTTGAAAAGCTGTTTTGTATGCTTAACACCTTGCATTTAGTAACCCATTTAAAAATTGCAATTTCAATCCACTCAGCAAACAACCCAACATTTTGCAAGGGAGGGGGGAGAAAGAGGACGTTGACTACAAAGTTCAATTTCGCGAACTTTCCCCTTAAAATTTTATTCAAATTGCAAATTAAAATGCACATTCACAGCTTCCAAACTGCCTAGTCAAGCAATCAATACAAACAAAAATAAAAATAAAAAATAAAACCATGACAAAGTGCTAAAAAAGGCCAAAGGACAGTATCCATTCATACATCATTCATTCTAAAACCATGATGAGCTGCTCTGCTCTCCAAGAATGGCCAGTCAAAAAAATCACCATTGTATGTGACATATATCCCCGGCTTCACTTCTTTCATATGTGCAAACCACTCTCTAAGAAGCCATTCCTGTAAAAGAAAACTAATCATCAGATGCTAAGAGAGTATTGGAGGAGAATTCCAACAGAGCTACATAGTAAAACACATCAAGTACCTCATTTTTCACATTGGAAACTTTAAAGTACCCCTCAAATTCTGGTTTTGGGGTGTACTCTAAGTCCTCTATATCTTCCCCAACACACTGGAAGATACAAGAAACAAATATTTAACTCAAAGGTGATGTACTGGATAAAAAAGCAGAAGAAACGTCCAAACAGAGATATTCCAGTCTTAAAAAGGAAGTCTCACTTCCTATAAACAGTGGCATTAAATGGAATGTTGAAGGTAAAGTAGATAGGGAGATTCATGGTTCCCAGGGAATACAGCAAGTGGCTTTTAAGGCACAACATTTCCAAGGTCCATTGACACGAATGCCTATGTTCTATCAGATTAAGCTAAGAATATTAAGATGCAAAAATCCGTCATGAATCTGGAAAAGTAATATATGCTTGTCAATTGTGGAATTGATGGACAATAAAGGTTTCAATCAACCAGGTTAACTCATGGACCAACCCAGAAGATCTATATTTGTTCACAGCTCCTCTCATTTTTAGACTAATAAAACACAGAGATACACATAAGAAATTGACAGGGCAGAATGCAATGGAGATCATTACATCAAAGAGTGATGAAATTAGTGTGACAGTAAATGAGGAATTCATTGACTCAAACTTGACGATCTTTATGAACACAAAATTTCAACTGCCTTAACTTTTTACCTTTATTAAGGCATTTTACTTCAACCTTTTGTCCAATTCAATCACATGAGCTTGATGCTAGTACTCTTCCATGTTTCATTTTCTCTTGATTTCTTCTGATGCTATCATTGCAATAGCTATCTGAACTACATGGTGACCAAGTAATGTATTTGTTGATTATAAAGATTTTCAATTGAACAACCATGTTGCTAGCTACAAACTATCCTGCTTGAATCTTACATGTGGATATCATGTGTAAAGGAGCTCATGAAACAAAATCTTGCCACTGTTTTCCACTCCCTTCTCTTCCCTGCTTGTTTTTCCTTTCTTTTCACCTCTAGATTCCTACTATGATCTTGATAAACAAAATTTTGAGCAGAATATTTGCGGCTAACATGTACTTCAAAATTCATTAGTATATAGCCAGTTGTTTTTATTAACAATCATTTCCAACTATTATAGTCAAAAGCAGTCAGAAACCAACTAATTAATCAATTTATTCCATGAATACCAAACAATGTTTTTAAGAGTTTGAAATCCAATTAACAACCAAAGGAAACAGCCTAATGCATTTAATTGATAATCTGAGCATTGTATAAGGACTCGTCTCAGAAACATGCTTATCATCATCATGATAGTCTATATTCCCACGAACCTTTGAACTACTAAAGTCAAGAAGAACAAAAGGAACTTGAAAGGCCACAGAAAACAAAACTTTCATGCATTTCAATCTAAGAAAAATCGAAGAACAATTTGATTGTTATGGTATAAGCACCTCTCTGTTGATAATCAAATAACCCTGTCCATCAACCATGTAGGAGATCATCATTATTGAATCATATTCAGCATCTGGAAATTTCAAAGGCAGCTTTGTTGTTTCAATATCAAAAGCACAAACGTGAACTTCAGCACGTTGCAAGAGATCTGTCCTCCTCTGGAGTTCAATTCCTGAACTGGATACAGTAACATCATACCACTGCCCACTTTTTACATCTGAATAACACAAAAATCATGAATGAGACAGGAATAGCTCATAAATGTGCAGTTGAACAAATAACACCATCTTTAAGTCCAGAAACTAGAAAAAAGAATCACCATTGTCAATTGCAAAGCGTACGTGATAGGGGACATCATACTCCCGGAGGTCAGTAATACAATCTATAAAATCTTGAGGCCTTTGTTTACTGCATGTCTCAAATACAAAATGATTATCTATACACTAAGATTGGGAAGAGATCAAACGCATATAAATGCAAAATTACAAATGTGTAGCTACAGACATATGCACAAAGCTTCTATAAAAACAAATACAAAGTTCAATAAAGGTAGAAGAGCAGAACCATACGTGATATTTTTTTACCTCTTTTCTGTCAAGATGAACTCATAAGCTTCGCTAGCATCAAGCTTTTCTTGGTTTCTTTCTACAATATGCATTAGGTCATTCTTGACACTCATCAATTGTTGAACAGTATCAAAAGCTATCTTCAGATAAGATTTGGATAAGCCAGAGAGGTGATTTTTCTGTAAGGCATATAAACGCGTAAGAAAAATTTCAAGCTTTAGGTCAATCATGTAGAACTAGCAATTCACAGATCAGGAACACTTTTCAAGCCTAATTTCCATGGAGTGGGCAAGTCTATATCTTAAGGAAATAAAGGAAAGTTAGCAAAATTTGGTCCCTTGTGAGAATTCTACATCAGAGTCCCTTGGCCCTGTCAGTTTTTCACTTTCACTTTAAGGACATGAAGCATAAAGTAACTTCAATGCTGAAACCATTCTCAGACATCCTCATAGAGTATTAGGTGAAGTAATATGTCCATGAAGTTCCTGAGCTCTCCCCATTCCAGTTTATTAACAAGATAACACTGAACCAGATGAATTTTACTGCTTCAGCAGTAACACCGAAGCTCAAAGATGGACCAGCATGTTTAGCTTATTATACAGTCCACTCTTTTGACAGGAAACAGAGATATGATTATAAACTTGATTAAAATAAATTCAAGTCATCAACGTTTCCCATTCCAGACAATCAAGAATTCCAAGTAAAGGATATCAAAATTAGGGACGTTACTATGTAAACAAATGATATTAAGCAAATTTTTGGTTTTTCCACCGGTCAACAGAACCTCTTTTAGCTTTTTTCTTTTTCTTTAATCGAATTACAATTAATCCACAGTGATGGGACAGAATTACGACTCAACATCTCAGCAACACTACAATCAATACCCATAGATTACAACTCAACTATTCAGCAATATTACAATCTAACCCACAGTTGGTGGGAACAATACCAAACAGATGGATAGACTACAACTCACATTCAATGAGACTAGAAACCAAGACCTCTATCGATTTAATTAACAACGAATTTCAGTTTAATATCTTTTCTTTCTTTCTTTCTTTCTTTCTTTCTTTCTTTTTTTGAAAACACTAAATATCAGTTTTACATGCAAGCCATCTTTAACCTTCTGAATCATAGTATCAAGTTCAACTCATTTAGTAGCATAAAACCTTTCCTTGTCACCAAAAGTTTCGAATAGTTACTCGTGCAAAAATTCACACGTAAGAGTTCAATGATGCAAAATGATCAAATACGAATGGGTAGCTACAGCACGTAATACTCAAAGTACCTTATTAATTACACAAATACTATAAAAATAAAAATGTGAGACACGAGATAATTATCAAGCTTACAAGATCGAGATCCTCTTTCTCTATAATTTCAATCTCTGCAATTTGACCCTCGTATCGTCGTCTCAAATATGCCTCCACATCCATTTCCATTTTTGGCTATAATCACATCGAATTAACACCAATACATCAAAAAAAGAGTACAAGGCCCAAAGAAAGTTTCAATTTACAATGTTTAATGCTAAAAATTTTGAGAAGTAACTCACTCACCTTGGTGGCCGCATAAAAATATGGCCTGTACCTGTACTTTGCCTTAAACGTCGAACCATCCTACATTAAATCATAATGATAACAAGTTCAAAACCAGAAAGTTTATCCTTTTTCTCAAATTTATAAATTAAAGCTCAATACATTTCACTTGTCTCTTTTCTTTTTTACCTGGCAAACGAAATAAAGGTCGACACAACTGTAGACTTTACGAGTCCCTTGATCCTCCCAAGAAGACTAAAATTCCAACGAAAAGAGCGAAAAATTCGTCATCAGTTATGCGGAGTCAAACGGCAAACGTGCAAAAAAGCGCATTAGGGAAATGAAATACCATACCGAGGCAAAAGTGAGGAGCCAGCCAAGGCGTTTATCGCCTTCGGTAAAGAGATCGAAGCCGAGTTTGGACTCGAGTTGCTCCTCAGCACTGAGAATTAGCTTCTGCTTCTTGGAAATCCTTGTATCTCTGCGATCTCGCCGTCTGTTATCGCTGCCGTTCATTTTTTTTATAATCTGGTTCTGTATTTAGCAGTTAGAAGAAATTGGAAGAAGAAGAAGAGGACGGTAACTCAGTTACTGAGTTAGCGAGTTAGTGGATCTAAGCCAAGAAAGGAAAACAGAAAGCCGCCTTGAGAATTAGGCTTTTTTTGAGTGAAGAAGATGGGGTTGAAAGAGGCGGGACTGTGACAGTGGGTGGGGGAGTTTCCCGCGCTTTTGTTTTAACGTTAACAAACGTTTGGGGTGACGAAATTGCCCCTCTGCTTGGAGGTGTTTGTGGTAATTCTACTTTGCGTTTACATAAAATCAAAACAAAGTTGAACTCGATTTTTGACTAATAGTTAGTTTGGGAGTTTACAATATGAAAGAAAAGAAGGAAAGAAATTCTAACGTTGTTTGAAAGTTTTGATAAAAAATGAGATGATCTGAGATGTGTATGTCAATAAAAATTTGTTCTTTCTCAACTTTCCTTCCTCACATTTGGGTGGAAAACTTTATCAACTATAGATTATCCGTCCAAATCATGTGGTTTCCTTTCTTTTCTATATCTCTTAGAGTCCAAACGGCAGCAAGAAAGTCATTTGTTTCATTTTCTTTTCTTTTCTTATCAAATTTGAACTCCAAAACTAACTATAAACAAAGGGGTAAAGTGAGGCATAATGCTACAATTAAATTCTCGATATGTCTTTATAAATTCCATATTGATGATGCTTTAATTGATAAAATTATACAGGGCAAGAATGATAACTAAAGTAATCAAATCAACAAAAATACGTACAGCTCTTTTTTGTTTGCTTGGAATTGTCTAGCACAAAAATGAATTAGCACAATTATTTTGTTAAATAAATGATTTTGATCTTTAGCAAATTGCAATGAAATACTATAACTTTCTAGCAGATTGATTTTTCTTTTTAGAGTAAACTCTCTAGGAAGAGATTTCTGTTAGCCAAGTGCCAATAGTGCTCCCATGTTAGCGTGCACTTACTATCACTTGGATTATAGACTTAGCACCTTAGTAGTTTTTACTAGCGTACAATTTGTAGAAGGGGGTTTGTTTGGATTGAGATGATTTCAAATAAAATAATTTACTTTACAAATTTCAATCACTTTTTTTATTTTCTCAATCACCCTTTTATTTCACATACATCATATCACAAAAAATACCACAGTAATTATCTGAAATAAATCATCCAAATAAACTCCTATCCAAACAAACTCAGTTCTTCGCCACAGACTATAGAGCTCTTTGGGCCGGTATTCTAGGGTGATAACGAGGTTGAAACCTTTTCAAATACACCACAACATTTTGGTGTTACGTTTAATAAAACTGAAATTTGAAATATAAAATTTAAATTCATTAAATTATAAATATAATAAATTTGAGTATATATTATATCAAGTAAAATAATTTATCGATTATTTTGTGAAGCAAATTTTGCGTAGAAAATTCAATGTCACTTAATTAATTAAGATATTTTGGCTGAACATATTAAATTTAAGTACTGAATTAAGTTACCAAACAGGCCTCACCGTAGGTGTAGGTTGGGTTATTTATTGGGCCATAAAATTGGAGCCCACGTTTAGGAGTGTTTGACTGGGTACCTTCGGAAACTTATAGAAAATGGAGGGCCAGGATTTAATCAAAACCCCAAAAAACCCTAGTGATAAATAGTCCAAGTGGAGATCCATGTATATTAAAGCCGAGCCCAGGGTTCTTCTTCACCTTCCTCGCGTTAAAACCCTAGCTTCGGGCGCCGCAGCCGATCAGCAATCAATCTCTCCATTCTTCCGGATTTCCACTGTATCTCAGGTAATCTATTCTCTGTCCATCTGGATACAACCACTGGCATGCACGATTTGAACTTTTTTTCTCACCTTTTTATATGGGGTTTTGGGTGAATTTCTTGATAAATGAAGTAGTGTTCTTATTATTATTTGCTTTTTTCTCGATTTCAGAGATGAAGGTGGTCGCCGCATATTTGTTGGCCTTGTTGGGAGGAAACACCTGTCCCTCTGCCAAGGATATTAAGGCCATCCTTGCTTCCGGTACTTTTCTTTCTTTCCCCTGTTTCTTATTGGTTTTTTTCTGGAAATTATTTCATTACCGTTCTAGTTTTGCCCCTATGATGTTACCAGAGCAAGTGTTTTAAATTTTGTTTAAAACATGTGCTTGAGAATTAGTTTAAAATTTTGTTTCTAATGGAGAAGCTCATGCTATTGATGTTAATTGGGGTGCTTATTCCTATATGGGGATTTAAAGTTATCTAGTAAAGATAGATTCTTTTATTTATGAACTTTCTCTATCTATATCTATATGTTGTTAGTTTCCATTGCAGACTGTTTGTGAGCAATGGTCTATTTGGAGACTGGAGGGAGTGATTCCAGTGTAGTTTGACCTTGGGTTTTGGGTTCTACTTGAGAATTTCAACCTTAAGGGTTGTATATGATTTGTATTTGATTATATTATTGTGAATTCCTTGTTTGATACATTTCTGGTTTTTGGTTTTGGGGAAGAATTTCATTATGGGTTCCTTTTTCTGTGAGTAAAGTTTTCGTTATACTTGACCCATCTCGAAATTGATTAGGGTTGGCGTATGTGTGAGCACGGGTGCTACTATCCTTTCATTTCTTGAAGAATGTGAAGGAATTGAAGTACCACTCGCCTAATTAGTTTTGTTACCGTAGACATTGCTTATGAATTGTAGCTTTTTATATAGGAATATACGTTAAACATTAATTTAAGATCTTGGTGCTTGAGCCTGAATGCAGTAGGTTTTGGTTAATTCTATTTTAGGTGGGGGGCATTTGAATCAATTAGTATTGTTGTAGTTTTTCAGTTTCATTATACAGTTAGGGTCAAATTTGTCCTCTGTTGTACTTGGATTCTATTTAGATGTCCCCACTTAATGGTCTTTTTGGTTGGTTGTTGACAGTTGGAGCTGATGCTGATGATGAAAAAATTGATTTGCTTTTATCTCAAGTGGATGGTAAGGATATCACAGAGCTGATTGCAGCTGGTAGGGAGAAGTTGGCTTCAGTACCCGCTGGTGGTGGTGCTGGTGTTGCAGTTGCTGCCGCTGCTCCAGCTGGAGGTGCTGCCGCTGCACCTGCTGCTGAGGATAAGAAAGAGGAGAAAGTAGAAGAGAAAGAGGAGTCTGATGACGTAAGCCTCCCCTACTTGCTTGTATACTGTGATCCTCCTTTATTTTTGTATCAATAGCAAGTAATCTGACAAACTTCTGAATTTTTTGCAGGATATGGGCTTCAGTCTTTTCGACTAAGGAGTATCAAAGTGCTGGTCTTTTTCATTTAGAAGTTTCGTTATGCTTTTGTTTCTGTTTAGTGTTAGTTGGTGTCCCTGATTTTGTTTAGGAAATGAGTGACAGAGATACGACATTCTTGTTCTGAAACATGCTTTTTTCCATCTTATTGTTGCTTCAAGCTCCTACATTTTGGTTAATATAATAGTAACTTGGGTATTGATCTGAGTTTGCGTGAATGAATGATCCACATATATCAGAGTGGGTCCAAGTTGAAGCTAGCATTTGACAGTAGCCAGGACACATGCGGATGTGGTTCCTTGGCCATTGATATCTTAAACAAAACCAGAGAATGCTAGCTACTAGTTGTTACTTCTTTAGGTAGGTAGCAACTGAAAAGAAACCTAAAGTGTTAAGATCGCGGTAGTTAAAGAAAAAGAGAACTTTGATGGATTCAATTGTCATAGAATTTAGCGTGACCAACCTATGCATAAGTTGAATGATGGAAGCCTCAAGACGTATTTGTGTATCATGAATGAAGACGAGGAGAACAATCTTCTTGCAGAAGTGTGCAATCAATCATCTAGCATCAGCTCATGGATGATTGGACAAGTATGATCGGATTATCCAACTTTTCATCATGTGGAGATTGATGGGCTTAAGAAAATTTGCTTACAGTTTTTAACAAAAATCAAAAGGAATTTGTAACAGGGATTTTTTTCTTGTTCCAAGCTGGTTGGAGCAACATGCTTTAGAAACTAAAGAAGCTTCAATTCCATGTTAGGTCAAGCTGTGGAAGCTAGCAACTTCATGTGCCTCGTCTAAAGGTGCATTGAGGAAAAATTCGGTGTGGGGAGAACTATGTCCTATAAACTAGTATAAGAGCATTCATTCTCTGTTTCCCCAGATATTTGGCCAGATTGTGATTTGAATCTCTGAAAAGTGTCTTTTGGGATGTGGTAGTACTAAAAATTGTAATATGCACAAAAAAATACCCATAATAATTATAAAAAGTTTTTCATGATAACTTACCCTATATATATATACTTTCTTAAAAAATAATTTTTGTAGCCAACCAACTGATGTGAAACAATTTTGCACAAAACCAACCGAACCTAGTTGTTT
This sequence comes from Coffea arabica, assembly GCF_036785885.1. NCBI lineage: Eukaryota > Viridiplantae > Streptophyta > Magnoliopsida > Gentianales > Rubiaceae > Coffea > Coffea arabica. Next base: position 45,254,831 of record NC_092311.1, read on the forward strand.
GTTTTGACTTACTTTTTCTTGCCCTACCATCTAGTGAATACATGAAAAAGCTATTAACTTACAAATTTATAACGACCATTTATAAATGGGTCTTGTATAACGGTGTGGACTCTCAGGCAAAGTCTCCAATGTCCTTGTATTGAGTTTATTGTTCTATTACAATAAATGTAACCTTGCAACAATGCACCAGCAAACTAGTACCATAAGAATGCAGGATCTAGTCAAATTCCCAAATTTAGTCAGCGTCTAACCTAAATTAAAGCCTTAACCGAACTACAACAAACAACATGATGGTTACATCTCCATCGTTTCAGTTGACAATCACCCAGAAAGCAGAAACAGTGTACCTGGCAGAACCAGAGATTAGATAATTCTACTGATAACATATTCAAATATAACCCTTCAATAAGAGAAAGTATAACACTACTGTTAAGTCATGCCATAAGAAAACTGCAGATTTTCCACAGCATACAAAGTAAAGGGTTTGAAAATTCAAATTTTCGTCTATCTGCTCATCCTCCCATCTTTTCCAGAGTTGAAAAAGTTTAACTCATGCTAGTTGTTGAAATTGATCAATAATCAGAACAAATCAAATGTCTGGAAGAAACACCCCTCTTCCCTTCTTGTGCAACATTCACCACACTTAGGCCTGGAACAACAGTGGCGAGATCGGCTCAGAAGTTTATAAGTATAAACAAGCTAGGTTACAAGAGGTACATGGATGATGGGTTGGGAGGAAATTAAAGTATGTGTCAACAGAGGTAGTCAAAGATGAGAGGCATAAAGAAGCCAACAAGCTGATTACACCATGTAATGCAGCGACGATTTACCTCTCAGCTGCCAAATTTGGATGTGAAGGAGTTGACCCCAAAAATTAGCTATGCCAACTTAATGTTACAGGACTAGGATACTAAACGAGTGGAGCATGTAAACAACAAAGAATAAAAATATATCATTTAACACCAACAGAAACACCCAATAAAATTTCAAAAAGTATGTGATGCAGACTGCTATTTGCTAAAAACTACACAAGTATTACTCTTCATACAAACGTATAGGTGCAAGAAATCTATATCTTGAACCTTGCAGAGCTTAACATCCAGCTCACTAGAAAGGTCTTAATGTCATAATATCTAGCTGGGTTCTCTGTACTATTGTCTACCTAGTTTTCTTCTGCTAATACTTTTCCTCCTTTTTCTTCACTTCTCTTGCTAAGTAAAGTATTTGATGATCACCACTTCAGTATTTGTTTAATCCTCAATAGTCAATGAAGTCTTACTAGTACACTAGTGGTGCCATTTTGTACAATTTGATCAAAATTTCGAGTCAGTAATTTTGTCCAGAGAGAAATCTGCTTTAAATGAATTTTTACGACCAACTATTTGAAACTGACAGCCAAAAATTTCACATTGGAACAACCAGATTGAGCATAGCTTCCCCTCCTTTTTGTGCCTAATCAACATTCTGAAGTTGCTGATGGTGTTATGATGCATGTAGCAATACGAAATTTCAAAAGAAAAGGTCAAAATCCAGCTGTATAAATGAGCATCTCAGAGAAACATACCATGGGATTATACGAATTAATGTTCTTCGTACTGAGAACAGGGACCCAGGATCATCAACAGTGTCTATGAAAAAGAACTGTCCAATCTAATCTAGGACTTTGGAACGGTCACATTCAAAATCTTTACATCTTGGTATGGCTTGTCTGCCTTGTCAGTCTTTACTTTCTCTATAGCCTGTTAATTATGAAAAGTTGTTATTCCATAGTCTCCAGGAATAGAAGTTTAGCCGATATCTCAATTATACAATTGAAAATCAATGTCTTGAAATCTACACAACTACCAGGATACTTCCACAGAATATGATGAATTATCAAGGTGCCATGCATCTGAATGATTAAGCAGTGCATACCTGTACAACATCCATTCCTTTTAAAACTCTGCCAAAAACTGTATGTTTGTTATCCAACCATGGAGTGGCAACAGTGGTGATAAAAAATTGAGAACCATTTGTGTTCGGCCCAGCATTAGCCATTGATACTGTAAAAGGCCTATCATGCCGCAAGCTGCATGAAAGTAAATGTATAGATGTTTTATGCAAGAGTAACAGACATTCACAATGTCATGGGCATCATGAAAACGTTATCCAGCAATGTTAACAAATTAACATACCCAAGTGCATGTAAAGCGGTCTGGATGTGGGTGCAAATGGGTACAGACAATACTTTTTAATTAAGACATAACTAACAAATCCACCAGTAAATGCTTACAATAATTATAAGACCACATTCAACCACACAACAGGTGCATCATTGATTCAATACTTGATCAACATCAATGACAAACACTTAGAATTCACGCCATCCAACAACTTCTTTTGTCTAAATTGAGAAAAATCTGTTGATACTTAGAAAAGCAGAGAATAAGAAAATGAAAGTGCAAATTGAAAATATTTCAGTAGAAAAATAAGCTTTCGCATAATATTTGACAGCTGCTGTGGCTTTGTTGCAGGTTGCATGAACAGTTGAATTGTTTGCTCAAGCTTGCTAATGCTAACACAACAAAGTTACTTATAGCAGTTGACCTTTTCGGGAAACAGAAGATGAGCCTTATGTAACAACTGGGAAATAACTGGATATACTGTTGAGATGAGCATTTGTTCTATTCACAAGACCAATCTCTTTGGGAATCCTGAAAATCACACGTTCAACTTTCGATGGAGTTTCACAGAAACATACTTAACACAAAGACCAAGCCGGATACGAACCATGCAAGGGCAGGTCATTGACAAAGTCATAATCATGCCTGTAATCCATAAACTCGGAGAACCCCATCAACTGCACGCTTTTGTTTCTAATAAGTTGGCTAGTTAAAAGATCAGTTTTACTGTGGCAATTGAACTAAACTTCACAAGTTATGATCCACAATCCAGCATTACACTGGCAAAGAAGTATAAGGAAATAAATATAATATATATGTATGTACACACACACAGAGATTGGATAAAACTCACCAAGAACTTTGGAGTACAACAAATAGGAAAAAATGCAACCCTAGCTTTACCTTTTGTGCAATTCATCCTCAAACTCCCTTCCCCATATGGATTGCCCGCCAGTACCATCTCCCAATGGATCTCCAGTCTGTACCATGAAACCTTTAATAACCCGGTGAAAAATCAGATTATCGTAATAGCCATTTCTGCAATGCGTTGTAAAATTCTCTACAGTCTTTGGACACTCTTCAGGGTATAGCTTCATATGAATGTCACCCATAGTGGTGTGAAGGATCTGAGAGATAGACATAGATTAAAAAGTGAGCAAGCTACAAGGAGAAAATCCATTCATATTGCAGACAATAATGCAACAATTTCATGCAATAGTAAGGACCAAATAGCAAACATTGGCCAAAACCAAGTGATATCAAAACTGAAACCTCCATAATCTTTTTTTCCCTATTAATTTTAAGTTCAATCTTGAAGGAAAAAGACCTAATGAGCTATTCAAAAATCAGTTTCTAAGAGTTTCTCACAGGAGGCAAATTTGTTCAAAACCTCCAAAAATAGTCCAATCGGGGGGAAAAACTACTACACAACAGTTCACCTCCTTATACAAACCTGTAATCCTTTTACAAGCAGTAAGATAATGACGAGAATAGAAGTCAGTTTGGACTTCACAAGGTTCTTCATTCATTTAACAAAGATTCATTAGGAACATACATTCCCCGTATATAGAAGTTATAAGCAGTAACAGGCTTCACCAAGTGGCAGCTTAGCAGAGGAAGAATGAAGATGAAAGAGCTTACCACATTATCTGGGAGGGATGTTGTGACTGCCTTTCCAAGCTCTGATACAGCCAGAAGTTCATCAGCAGGTGGCTTTTCATTGAATACATCTCTTCCCTTAGTTGGATCTTCTGGTTCCTCAGGTTCTCTCCGACTGTAAAAAGACAATCAAAATAAATATGTGTTTTACAAATGGAAAATACAAGAGAGTTAGAATCTACCACTTCCAGTCTAAATAGTACATACTCAGACAAGCATAAAATTATTTCTGCATGAAAAAGTCCAGGAAAGATATTCATGACCAAAAGATACACAAATACATAGAAGTCAACTATCAAACATGTTTCGGTAGCTTCAAAGAACTTTGCCTATGCCTACCATATATTATAATTTTGCATTAAGAGTTTTAAGTAGTTTCAATAACAGTTCGCAAATATAGTACTTCAGCTACTTTTCCTAATCCTGACATGTTGATGAACTTTGTGCAGTTCTAGGTACGTGTACAATTAGTCATCAGCAAAGTGAATAAGGCAAACTTCTCGAATGGCACTGCTAGTGGCAGAAGTAAAGTTGATTCGAAAGAGACACAAAACTCAAAAGACAAGCAGTCATTCTAGACATGCCAAAACATCTTACTACCTGAATAAATAGATTCTATACTTCTTGAAAGCACAGCATAGGAGAGTGGGATCTGTCAGTGGGTCCTTGCTTTCATTAGCATTTACAGCAGCAGAAGGAATCTTCCTTACTTTTTTACTGCCTCGATCACCTTGATACAAGGCAATTCTCAAAAATCTGTCATTACTTTCCACCTTCCCTAGGATTCTCGCAACTTTATTTGTTTGTAGATTTATAATCTGACAATGCAAAAAAAAAAAAAAAAAAAAATTCAGAGATATTCAAGGAATGAACTAAAAGCCTATGAAAAATTACAGAAAAATGCTATAACAGATGCTTAATCTATCTTCTTGTTCTCCATAATACAAAAATTCGAAATCTTACTTTAATCCCTAGAAGTGTCGCAAAAATAAGGAAATTTGAGCTTTCATCAAAAACTGCATTAGGCTGAGGTGCATTTTCTGTTTTTTCAAATTCTTTTTCTACAGCCATGCGTCTGCCAAAATCAATAGCTTCTAGCCTGTAAAGAGGGACATCTCTCCTCTGGAGATCTTGGGCCACCTGCAATAAGAGTAAGACATCAAGTTATTACATCGATATTAAGAAAATAAAAAATTCAATGAGAAGTTCTTTAGGCTAACTTGTCACCTCAAGAGATTCATCATAAACTCGTCGTAGTTTCCCTGTTCTGAACCAGAACACGCGGATCCTACGATCAGGTGATGTAATGGAAAACTGCATACCATCAGGGCTCACCTGGAAAAATTATATAATGCAGCGTGTGCATCTCAAATATGGAGTAACACAATTTACAACTAAAGAAACTTAAATTCTGATTAATTGGAGATGTCTCAGTTGAAAAAAAAAAAGGAGAAATTACTCATAAAAATTCATATTCAACAAGAACATCATCTTAATTTTGACACAAATGAATAACTTTTCAAATATATAAGATTTTAATATTACCTCTAGAGTAGAAACTGTAGTCTTGCATTTCACGATTTCAAAGAGATTTGTATCAGTTTTCAATCTAAAACCAATCCTGCATCGTATAAGAAAAGAAAGAAGAAAATATTACGTGCACATTGAAATGATCAGGAAATCAATCCCTTAGACCAAGGACAGTCCACAAGGTCAAGCACAAGAGGTTCTCAACTAAAACAAGCAAAAGGAAAGGCTATGTACAACTTTCAGAATTTCAATTGGGAAGACCAAACAAAAAAATTTCAATTGGGAAAAAAAATCGTGACAAATACATTCCGGCCAAGGCATGAGTCCAATCACATTGTGGATGAGTTGTGTAAATTCGTTTATTTGTAAATGTTGATACTCATAGACCATACCCATCCTCAGGGAACTTTAGTGTGCCAGGATTCCAGTACTCAATAATTCCTTTATCATCTGCAGAGATGACGGCGTCAAAAACCTGGTTGAACTTCATTACTTTAATGGGCCCTAAGTGTATCTGGATGGAAAAGTTAAAGAAACCATCAATAATTTCTCCCAATCTTTTTGAGTCTAGAAGAAGAATAGCAACATAAAATTCAAGTCAAAGTATAGGATCAGCCAATCACCTCTCTAGATATGATGGGCTCATTTGTGCCGGCTCTGGCATCATATATATGTACAGATGAGGAATTACGGTCACTGATAGCCAACTTAGCCTTGACATCCCCTTGTTTGTAAACCCATTCGGCACAACCAGGTATGAAAGGGAGGCGTACCATGGCCATCATGTCATAATTGACTACATCATATATTTTAACTGACCGATCATTTGAGATTGTACAGCAAAGCATACCATCCACACTAACCTGCAAAGATGAAACAGGTCAAGGTGACAAATGTAATTTGTAATTATAAGAATATAAACAGTAGTAAATGCAGAAAACATAGGGTGGAAAAGAGGAGGCAAGGACACATATCATGTAGATAAATTTTGCATAATGACATAAAGTTGACAAACCTCTGAGTAAAGTACAGAGGTCTAACCGGACAAACATTCAATACACTTGAAATCCACCTCAACAGCAAGCCAAAATATAGAGTTAATGATATTAAAGCTTCTCTTATGTAATAGACAACTTCAATACAGTATAAGTTGGATTCAACAGGTTAAAGGATAGAAATTTCAAGATGCAATGACAAATGAAACTACTAAGAATATATAAACCAACAAAGCAATCTGCATATCAAAGACAAACATCAAAAAACAAAGTTACCAAGATTTGGTAAAAGTAATCATCAAACAAGTTCAGAAGATTGTGAAATAAAGATGGAACAAATCAAACTTAAATGCTTTTTTACTTCTGATCCTTGAAGGAAAGAAGCAAATTTCAGATAGCCACAAGAAAGTGAAGCTAAAGTTTCCAATATTACAGCATACATTCACACTGTTAGATCTCATAATCTCATATTCTAAGCATGATCGAAGATGGAAAGGTTTAAGTCAAACACTATTAATGATGAAGAAATCAAGAAGTACACAAGATACATGAAAAAATGAAAGGCACAACTCACAGCTAGACCTTCGATCGGTCCAAGGTGAGATCTGAAATGCTTGGCAAACTCAATTCCAATAGGCTTTTTCTTCCAGAACTTCAAGTGACCTGAGAATAAACAATTGGTTAGTAAGGGCACATTTAACCTTATATACAACAACCTTAACCTCTACATACTTCTTACAAGTCAAATGGAAATCCTTATTCCATATCCAATATAAAAAGTCGATACATTCATCATCTGGTTAATTTTTTTTCTTCCATAGGTCAAATGAGAGGCCATTGCTTACAATAATGGATAAAGGAAATGGCAAGTAAAGCAGCTCTTTCTGATCTGTCCAATCTTTTCACATGTAATCAATTGCTCCCTTCATAACACCTTTCATGTTTTTTAATTTGTTAAACCGCTGAACTTATAAAGAAATCTTTCACAATACTTAAACTTATCAAAGTAAAAGTTCCCATAACAATTCATTTAACTTTACTACCATTAGATGCTTTTCTATACAAGTCAAAATCATACACAACACAATTTGTTTCGACTTAGTCTTTCTACCAGGAAAGTACAAAAGGCATAGCTTAAACGGGAAGTGAATATAATTTTCTTAATCTCCATAGTAAAGAACCCATATGGCACCACAACCCACTCGTCACCCACCGCCACAAAATGACCCAGAGAAGATTGAAAAAGAAAAAGAAACTAATGCAAAGAGTAGAAAAGAAAATTATGGCGAAATACATCCCATATTAGTCATGCTCACTTACTTAATCTGAAAAAAGAATCAACAGAAAATTGCAGGGTTATCAAGAAAATTAGTTAAATGTTAAGACCAAAATGTGCAAGGACACTTCACACTAAGGACTTGTTTTTCATCTTACCATCAGCACTTCCAGTGATGAAAAATTCAGCAGGTGAGACAGCAACATGAGTGACCACATCACGATGCATATAACTCTTTTCATACCTGCATATGGTTATTGGGATTAGAGCACCCCAATTTTCATTCTTGATTTGTTACACATGTAAGAGAAAATCATGCAAGTGGAAAATAAAATACTTCTAATGAAATTTTTTTTCCATTATGTTAGCCAGGCGAATCCTAGTTGTGCTAGAGTCTCACTTTGACTGAAAATTTTGATTAAAGAAATCATTCTTGAATTACATGCAACCTTTAATATTTGTTTTTTTTTTAAATTAACTCTAGCCCAGAACTTAGCATGTTGGCTATGTAATTAAAAACCAAAACAAGTCCAAGAAGAAAGATTATTGTAATTCAGAAAAATTAGGACATATCCATTGAGCATGAGACATTGTATAGACTACTTGTATGAAGATGCTTAATCTTCGACACCTATGAAATACATTCTGTTAAAGCATTTCCATGAAAGAATTACTAGGTCGACGTAACACAGTTCCTAAACCTATCAGTCCCATAAATCAATAGTCAAAAAATTTGATCACTAACTTCAGAGTGAACTACGTTCAGTTATCAATAATTGCATAGAACTGTAAAAGATTAGATATTTAACAGAAAGGGGAAAAAACAGAATAATAAGTTGCTGACAAGCTCGAATTGAGTAAACAGGTAACCAAGAATAACTCAATTTACGATTTTTGCGAACTTAACACAGCTGAAATTCAAGAAAAAATGATTAATCTCAAGCCCTAATATTGAATATTCTGCAGTTTTGGTGCTTACATATTGGCGGAGGGCAGAGAGTCGAGATAGGCCTTCTCGAACTGAAGAGGGCGCTTGCGTCGTGGTTGTGGGGCCGGACCAGGACCGACCATGGGCTCGTCGGCGGTGGCATCCGCCGTCGTCGGTGTCGGCGTGTCTGAGCTACCATTATCCTTCTGAGCTCCTGCAGCTTCTTCCATTTCTTTTCTCCACTTTATTCGGGGGAAAGTTCAATTTAAGGGTTTAGGAGGTTTTTGATGCTGCTTGAGTACATTGATTTTGAAGAATTGGTGTTATAGTCCCTGATATTTTTAAAATCTTACTTTTTACCCTTGAAAATTGAAGGTTAAGATAACTTGACCCCAACAAAGTTACAATCTCTCGTCTCGTTAATAAGACTCAAATTCCATCTGGATTCTTCCAATGAGCCATTAGTTTGATATGGATATTAAAAATAGACATCGAAGATGGCAAGTTTAAACTCATTCTACCTTTAGGTTTACTAGAACAAAAAATGCTAATTTTACAAGCAATAGTTTCTTGATGGAATAAATTATATCTTAATCAGTGTTGATTTTCACCAAATCAATGATTTTTGCCAATTTGATTTATCACTAGTACTTTAAGAACAACGTTGTGAACTTGTTAAAACTTGGAAATTATTGTGCAGTTCATTATAAACTTTGTCTAATAAAATGAAATACTTTAAGACTATATTTAAGCTTGATGCGATTTGAGCAAGAACTCTTACAAAAATTTTTTTTTTCCTCTCTTTTTTTACATTATTTATTTGGACTATTGAAATCCAAAAAGCGGTTTAAAGATTGTGAAATCACAGTAGACAATTAACTTGTGAAAATAACAGCATAGAGTGTCCACCATATATACATACATATCTATATATATATATATATATATTTGTGTGTGGTGTTACTCGCATTTTTTGTTCTACTGTCCATTTTCATTTTCACAGTGCTTAGTGTGTTTGAATATGAGGAGATTATTTGAAATAATTACAATAACACATTTTTATGATCTAATGTAAATGAAATAAAAGGATAATTTAGAAAATAAAAAAAAAGATTGAAAATAATATGTTTATGATGTAAGACTGCAAGTAAATATTTTGCATAAAAGCCTCAAGTTAGACAAACCTATTCTTTCATATTTTTAGGATTGATAATTCTCAAGAATGTTAGCTAGGTGCGTATTTGAATAGTTTGTAGTCATCGATGATTGATCTCAACTCCGTGAGAACACTAAACGATTAATGACCTCAAACAAAACTTTTTTGCTAATTTACAACACAAAGTATTAAGGTTGGCAATCTGCATTTCATGATAATAAGAAGTACAAATCTTTATGCTTTGAGCCTGCAGGGATAACTCTTTCAATAATATTATTGACTAACCTTACCTCAATTCTCAACTCTTTCACAATCATTAATTTGTCAATTCGAATGAAACTAGTATAGGGAATATAGCTGTATCTGTGCCTAGCACCACAGGTACAAAAATGTGATGATTCTTTTTTCACGGATTGCAAATATTGCTTGTAATACAACTCAACTTATAAGGGCTTAAGTTGCACATTAACACAGAACTAATATGAAATCCAAAAATGGAACAACTTGACACTAGGTTGTTTGGATTGTAATTTTTCAAGATTTTTTGAGAAATGTAACACTTTTTAGAATTTGATGTAGCGAAGTTGTAAAAAGGTAATTAAAAAATGTATAAAAAGAATATTTACGTTAAACAAATTTTTTTTTGCCAATAAATAACGGGTATACAGTTTTAGCATTGCTCTCAATTTTTTACAAGAGGGTTTAGTTTCTTCCGAATTTATGTAGCATTACCCTACCATTACACCCCAAAAAAAAAAAAAAGATCTTGAAAACTCCACGATCGGTATGCCTCAAGTTCTTTTTTGAAGCAAAATATTGCCAATTCCGATTGTCATTTTTTTCAAAAATTATTTTGGAATGTAAATATCATTTGTTCATATGTCTTTTTTCCCCGGGGAGGGCCAATTCCCCGTGGACTCCATTTGGATTGGCTGTTTTTGAGGGTATTTTTGAAAAAATTTGTTGTAGCAGAGTTTTTAGATTATATTTTGAGATATTTTCAGAAAATATTTTGGGATATTTAAGAGTAGAAGAGTTTCTATAATATATTTTGAGATATTTTTTAAAATTTTAAAAAAAATTTAAACTAATTTTTAGATTATCTTTTAGAGTACTTTTTAAAAATTTTTATTATATTTAAAAAACACTCCCATCCAAACTGAGCCGTGACATTTTTGTGTGACTTTACACAATGGACCAAAGTGTATTAATCTCATGTGAAAAGCATCCAAGTAGCTAAATAGTAAATACTGTACTGAGGCATTCAATTTAATCTTTTCTGTTTTGGTTGCTTCCCATTTCATTGTCTAACATCCACAACCAATCTGCATCTTAATCCCCTAAACAGCCTAAGTTAATATAGGTCGCTTTCTTCTTTATATTTTCTTTTGAACAATAAATTAGAAAACACAGCTGGTTCTCTTTATTAAACAATTTTGTACGACGCTTTATTTACTTCATGTTTTGCCTCAAAAGTAAATACCTATCCAAAACAGACCTTTTTGTGTTTATAATATCGGCCCATGATAAATTGTTTGATTTAGTTGATAGTGAAGTAAAAAAAAAGATTAAAAAAATGACTAGAAAATGTATTTACGGAAAATGTAAATATTTTTTGATAGGAAACTCAAATCCAAACACTACTAGTACTGATTTTCATGCTTATTTTGCTAGCATGTTTGGATTGCAATTTTTTAAATTTATTATTAAAAAAAATATTGTAACGATTTGATGTATATGAGATAAAAAATAAATAAAAAATATGTTCACAAAAAATATAAAATTTTCGTGATAGAAAATTCCAATACCACCACTCAACAAGTATAGTTACAGGTTGAAGTCCTTCTAGTTTTCACAGGACGAGATCCTTGAGTTTGTCAGAGTTGCAGTTGCATGCAGTCGTATTGATTCAAAAAGTAGGTCGTCCATGCTAAAATTGAATTCAAAACTCATTTACCAAACATCCCCTAAATATGCATTCAATGTTATGTGCCACATCAACAATATTAGTAAGTGAAACTACATAGTTTTGCATTTGACAGAAAAAATGGACAGATATAATGGACAGAGGATCACGTCTGACATGCATGGGTACAAAGGACTGGTGTACTACGAAAACATGTCATACGAGCAGCTGAATTTCAACTATCAAATAAATTGTTGGACAAAATATGTAGCAAAATTAATAATGCAAATAATTTTTTTTTTCAAAGATGTGACCATGTCGTGTCATAAATGGTTCTAAAAGCTAAAGTACCAACTATGGAGACCACTCATGCATGGAGAATCGATCCCAAAAAGAAAAGAAAAAAATTGAACCCCAAATGGAAAACCACACAAAGAGAAGAAAGCAAAGAAGACGTCAACTTTAGCCTTTAGGGGACAGCTCTATTGGAGAGCCTGCCATGAAGCAACATATCCATTCAACCACTAAAACAGAAGATTGAAAAGGAAAAGGAGAGAACAAAAGGAAGCTAATCAATCTAGGTGACAAGAAAGCACAACCATAATCTTCTAATAATAATTACCACTATTAAACAACCCGTAAATAACAAAAGCAGTTGTTGAAGTTTCATATCAACTTAAACCCCACTACTAACTTTGAGTTCAAAGACCAAATAGCACACAAAACTTTGAACTAATTAGACCATTATAATATTTCTACCACTAAGTTAACATAAGTTGGCTCAATTAATTGGAACAGATTACTTTTTCAGAAAAGATTGTGTGTTCCAATTTTGTTATTTGTGTGAAAAAACTATGTTGATGGATGATCGGTAAGAATACAAATGACTTGTGATTTGAAGTGCGCACGTAATTGTGATTAAAGACGAAGTCATCCAAACTTTTTATCTACTCAAGAAAAAGAAATCCTACAACTAAAACGAGAAGGGCTCTTTTGTTGCTGGTGCCTGCAGCACAAGGCTCCAAACACCAAGTCAATCCATGCAATAAACAATCCATGTGGGTGGGGGACATGCTTTAGTCTTTATGATCTCATTAAGCCATTCCCATGCAGAAGGGCCCCTTCACAATATTTCTGATATCATGATGACTTGAATTTAGAAAATTGTTATTTGCACGCATTCTCACTATTTGTTATATCATATAATTTAATAAATAAAAAATATATAATAAAAATGATGGTAAGAATGTAAATGATAAAAAGATTGATTTAGTATTGCCCATGTTCTACATAAAATGTAGCTTGCACTCCTTTCAGCCAGGGCTTGTTGACAACCGATTTTTTGACATGTTTTTAGCTTATAATTTTTGTAAATTAATTATGCTATACGTTCAATAATTTTCTCTCTAGCTTTTTTTTAAATTCTGATTTTAGCTTTCTAAAAATCAGAATCCATAGAGAACATATTTCAGGTGTACTAAATATTGTCCATAGGCTTCATATGTTACTACAAACACAGATTATCGTCTATGATAGATTTTGCTTTGCATATATACATATTTGTTTTCTTTTACGTTGTCGAGAATGGAGAGCCGGTGCTTCCGACACCGGCATTGACTTTACAAGAGAAGAAAATGAAATTTGCTTAGTTATTATCACTTGGAAGAAAACTCTGAAAAAGAAGTTTCTTGTGTCGCTTGCAGTTGTATTATTGTAAATGAACAGACAATTGTGCACATGGTCCTATTATCACCTCAATTAGGATGTCTCACCGTCATTTTCATGCTGTTGACAGGATCTTATGAATATCCCGAAAAACACTCAATACCACAAACAACTAATTTGATTCAATCTTTGGGTATGAACGAACATGACATTATCTCATTTGTTTGACATTTGTTGTGTGCGTATATGTTTGTGTTCTAATGGTAGCTCTGCTTATATATATATATATATATATATATATATATATATATATATATATATATATATATATGTGCGCGCGCACGCGTGTGAAGTAGAGCTATGTATATTACATATATATATATATATATGTGCGCGTGTGAAGCAAGGCTACCATTAAATTTCTTATATATATATATATATGTGTGTGCACACGCGCGCGCACGTGTGAAGCAGAGTTACGTTGGATTTCTTTTTTAACATTGTGCAAAGATTAATCTTAAAGAATTGGGATTTATGACATGATATTCTCTAGTATGCT